>NC_069499.1:951347639-951647639 GCF_027579735.1 Bombina bombina
ATATAAACTGTTTTACCTGGCAAACAACAGTGCATATGGTTGGAATGGCATGCTTGGGAAGCTTCCCGATTGATATTTCGCTCAAAAGTTGGAAAATTAGATATTCAGTGCAAAACATGGGAGGTATTTGATTTGTTTTCTAAGTGATTATGTGTATGATATAACAGGAAATCTGGTTAAACACACAAAACCATAATAATCTAGGCATTTCAAAGGTTTTTTCAATGGCCTTCATTGAGTCTTGACCACTATTGATGATTACTGAAATAATGTCCTAGAATAGAACTGTAGCACTATTGTTGTAATTAGTCATACAAACAATATTGCTAGGATGCAAACATTTTACCATGCAAATCCATATTACAAGGAGGGAGTACAAAAAATATTGTGACCATTTGTACAAGCTATCTATAAATAATCCTTCTTCTGCTTTCAATGATGAGCGTAAAGCAGAAACCTGTTAACCATTGCTCTCAAGTGGGAATTAAATTAACACTAAAAATGTTAACCAAAGTGAGAAGCTCTATTAAAGGGACATAACACCCATATGCTAAATCACTTGAAAGTGATACAGAATAGCTGTGAAAAGCTGACAAAAAATATCATCTGAATATCTCTAAGCAAAAAAGAAGATAATTGAGGCCAATTTAACAAATGTCTTGCGGACCTGATCTGACAGTGCAGATCAGGTCCGCAAGACATCGCTGAATGCGGAGAGCAATACGTTTTCCGTATTCAGCATTTCACCAGCAGGGGGTGTCAATCAACCTGATCGTACTCGATCGGGTTGAATTCCGGCGATTCCTGTCCGCCTGCTCAGAGCAGGCGGACAGGGTTATGGTTGGAGCAGCGGTCTTTGTGACCGCTGCTCTATAACTTGTGTTTCTGGCGAGTCTGAAGACTTGCCAGAAACATGGGCCCTCAAGCTCCATTCAGAGCTTGATAGATAGGCCCCTTTGTCTCAAAATGTATTTAGCTCACAATAGTAAGTGCTCTTTGAACTATTACCCTTCAGTTACTGTCAGTTGCATTTGGAAACAAAACAGCTAATCAGCTTCATCAGCTAATCACTAAAATCTTGTGAGATTTCATAGTAAACTTTCTGAAACTGAGGAGGGAAATAACATAAATCTCCCTGCACATGCTAAATGCACGCTCCTTTTCGAGTCCCGGGACCAGCTTTCTGATTGGCTGATTAAATTCCCTTTACAAAAAGATGTGACTATTGAGGAAATTTTGAGGTACAATAGCTTCCTTTTTTACATAGAGATGCTCAGGTGATATTTTCTAGTCAGCTTTTTACAGCTATGCTGCATCACTTTCAAGGACTTCAACATTTGGGCATCATGTCCCTTTAAAGTAATCTGGGGAGATTTATCAAGCAGCCGATGCTGCTTGCTCTGCCTGAAGTTTCAGGTCTGCCTGAAACCTAAGTTAAGAAGCAACGGTCATAAAACCGCTGCTCCTTAACTTGTCTGCTACCAAGCAGATACTTTTGGGATGATTGACACCCCCCTGCGCAGGAGGTGGCATTGCACAAACATTTCTTGTAAATTGCTTGTGCAATGTTAAATGCAATGTTACATGCCGACAGCGTATGCTGTCGGCATTTAGCGATCCCGGGCAGACATGATTCGCTACAGCATGTCTACCTGGTCTTTAACAAATTGACCCCATTGTGATCGCTCATACAGGACTTGATAAACCCCCAAACTGGCCTTTTTCACACTATTTCAAAATGTTTTGGAAAGGATGGTCTAGATTTATTAAAAGGACAATAAATATATATAAACAAAGCTCTGCAATATACTTTAATTATTTATTTTGGCCCCTTTTCCTGTAATTCCATTTTGAAATTGTGAGCTTTGTAGTTCCTGTTAGAAAGAAACTGTTTTATTCCACACAGCCATTGGCTGCACACTCTAGTGACCTATTTATAACTGTTCCTAATTGGCCACAGCAGAGAAGGTTAGAACATGGCATCTCCCATTGTTTTATAGACACTAAGGGGTCAATTTATCAAGCTCTGTACTGAGCTTGATGCCCCGTGTTTTCGGCGAGTCTTTAGCCTCGCTGGAAAAAGAAGTTATGAAGCAATGGTCTAAAGACTGCTCCTTAACTTGTCTGCCTGCTCTGAGGCCACGGACAGAAATCAACCAAAAAAGTTATAAGGGCTCAAAGATATGAGGTCTCACGTGTTAGAAAAAAAAAAAAGGCATGCAAAGAGATTTAAAATAGACATGCATACATATACGTGTCTAAATATGTATATGTATATATATATATATATATATATATATATATATATATATATATATATATAGATTATATATATATATATATATACATATGTATTTATGTTTACTGTATATATATGTATTTACAGACATATAAACACATACATACATACATACATACATACACATATATAGAAGTGCATTGGAGCCCTTTGCAGTTAAGTAGATGAAAACATGAAAAAGCATATTTATGCAATATTCATTTTTAATAAAGGTTAAAACTATGCATTTACTGTAAATATTTGTCATTTAGTTTCATGTCGGGTTAGCCCACATGAGTATATGCAATCGGGTTTGCCCAAGAGGGGGGTGTTTTCTTCCACTTTTTTTCTCCATTGACTTCAATGGGGAATACATGAACACACATGGGATATTGTAAGTTTGGCTTTTTGTGCTCATCGGGTTAGCGCACGAGCAAAGACAGTTTACTTTCAACTTTTAATACCCGACGCACACAAAGGCACCTATTTATTAAAGGTCTTATGGACCTGATCCGACAGTGCGGATCAGTTCCGCAAGACCTCGCTAAATGCGGAGAGCAATACGCTCTCCGCATTTAACATTGCACCAACAGCTCACAAGAGCTGCTGGTGCAACGCCGCCCCCTGCTGACTCACGGCCAATCAGCAGGGAGGTGTCAATTAACCCGATTGTACTCGATCGGGTTGATTTCTGGAGATTCCTGTCCGCCTGCTCAGAGCAGGCGGACAGGGTTATGGAGCAGCGGTCTTTAGACCGCTGCTTCATAACGTGTGTTTCTGGCGAGTCTGAAGACTCGCCAGAAACACGGCCCTTCAAGCTCCGTACGGAGCTTGATAAATATGGGACATAGAGCTTACTTCTAGTGCAATTAACACTCAGTGGAGCGTTAATTAGAGCTCCACTTGTAATCTGGCCATTAGTGCTTAATGTCCCTTTAAGGCTATACTGATATCTGTTTAATAGTCCTTCACTATTGGCTGCTATAGAAACCTACATATTTTGTGCTTAAGTGTTTGTCAACTGTCAAGATCAAATGTACGAGTTTTGGTGAAAAGAAGATGAAGATTAAAAATATGGTTAAGCAATAGACAACATTATAAAAATAAAGTATCTCATGATGTGATGTAGTGAAAATAAAAATCTTGAGGTTGTGAAATGAATGGGTATATCTGGGCACTTGTGTAGGATGTGATATTTATATGCATTATTCTGTAATATTATCAGCTATTGTAAAATATGTATCTGATAAAATAATAGAAGTGCTTTGGTTAATATTGTAAATAGTTTGATGCTGCTGTTAAGGGCATAGTTTGCCACTAGAACCTTGTAAAACTCATCATAAAACAAACACAAACGCCTAGATTTAGAGTTTTGTCGGTAAAGACCCGCGGTGCTAACGCTCCTTTTTTTTCCAGCGCACCCTTAAGACAACGCTGGTATTACGGGTTTTCTGAATGGCTACGTTAGCCTCAGAAAAGGGAGAGTTGAGCATAATTTAGCTCCACTTCAACCCTCAATACCAGCGTTGCCTACAGTAGTGGTAAGCTGGAAAAACGTGCTTGTGCACGATATCCCCATAGGATAGAATGAGGCTGAGCTGGCTGAAAAAAAAAAAAGCAGCGTTCACCTCCTAACGCAGCCCCATTGTTTCCTATGGGGAAACACTTTCTAAGTCTACACCTAACACCCTAACATGAACCCCGAGTCTAAACACCCCTAACCTTACACTTATTAACCCCTAATCTGCCGCCCCCGCTATCGCTGACACCTGCATTATATTATTAACCCCTAATCTTCCGCTCCGGACACCGCCGCCACCTACATTATAGCTATGAAACCCTAATCTGCTGCCCCCCCCCCAATGTCGCCGCCACCTACCTACACTTATTAACCCCTAATCTGCCGACCGGACCTCGCCGCCACTATAATAAATGTATTAACCACTAAACTGCCGCACTCCCGCCTCGCAAACACTATAATAAATTGTATTAATTCCTAATATGCCCTCCCTAACATTGCCGCCACCTACCTACAATTATTAACCCCTAATCTCCTGCCCCAACGTCGCCACTACTATAATAAAGTTATTAACCCCTAAACCTAAGTCTAACCCTAACAACAACACCCTAAGTTAAATATCATTTAAATAAAACAAAATAGATTTACTATAATTAAATAAATTATTCCTATTTAAAACTAAATACTTATCTATAAAATAAACCTTAATATAGCTACAATATAACTAATAGTTACATTGTAGCTATTTAAGGATTTATATTTATTTTACAGGTAACTTTGTTTTTATTTTAACTAGGTACAATAGCTATTAAATAGTTATTAACTTTTTAATAGCTACCTAGTTAAAATAATTACAAAATTACCTGTAAAATAAATCCTAACCTAAGTTACAAAAACACTTAAAACTACACTATCAATAAATTAATTAAATAAATTACCTACAATTAGCTAAACTAAAATACAATTCAATAAACTAAACTATAATACAAAAAAAAAAAAACACTAAATTACAGAAAATAAAAAAAATTACAAGAAGTTTAAACTAATTACACCTAATCTAAGCCCCCTAATAAAATAAAAAAGCCCCCCAAAATAATAAAATGCCCTACCCTATCCTAAATTTCAAAGTAATCAGCTCTTTTACCAGCCCTTAAAAGGGCTTTTTGCGGGGCATTGCCCCAAAGTAATCAGCTCTTTTACCTGTAAATAAAAATACAAAACACCCCCCCCAACATTACAACCCACCACCCACATACCCCTACTCTAAAACCCACCCAAACCCCCCTTAAAAAAACCTAACATTAACCCCCTGAAGATCTCCCTACCTTGAGTCGTCTTCACTCAGCCGAGCCGAATTCTTCATCCAAGCGGGGCAGAAGAGGTCTTCCATCCGATTGAAGTGTTCATCCAAGAGGCATCTTCTATCTTCATCCATCCGGAGTGGAGCGGCAGCATTCTGAAGACCTCCGACGCGGAACATCCATCCTGGCCGACGACTGAACCACGAATGACGGTTCTTTTAAATGACGCTCCAGATGGATGAAGATAGAAGATGCCGCTTGGATGAAGACTTCAATCGGATGGAAGACCTCTTCTGCCCCGCTTGGATGAAGACTTCAATCGGATGGAGGACCTCTTCTGCCCCACTTGGATAAAGACTTCAATCGGATGAAGGACCTCTTCTGCCCCGCTTGGATGAAGAATTCGGCTCGGCTGAGTGAAGATGACTCAAGGTAGGGAGATCTTCAGGGGGTTAGTGTTAGGTTTTTTTAAAGGGGGTTTGGGTGGGTTTTAGAGTAGGGGTATGTGGGTGGTGGGTTGTAATGTTGGGGGGGTGTATTGTATTTTTATTTACAGGTAAAAGAGCTGATTACTTTGGGGCAATGCCCCACAGAAAGCCCTTTTAAGGGCTGGTAAAAGTGCTGATTATTTTGTAATTTAGGATAGGGTAGGGCATTTTATTATTTTTAGGGGCTTTTTTATTTTATTAGGGGGCTTAGATTTGGAGTAATTAGTTTAAATTTCTTGTAATTTTTTTATTTTCTGTAATTTAGTGTTAGCCCATAAAACTTTTTTTGTGGTTGGAATCTTGTCGGTAGAGGCTCTACCGCTCACTTCTTCCAAGACTTGTAATACCGGCGTTAGGCAAATCCCATGGAAAAGATAGGATACGCAATTGACGTAAGGGGATCTGCGGTAGCCTCGAGTCGTGGAAAGAAAGTGAGCGGTAGACTCTTTCCTGCCTGACTCGTAATACCAGCGGGCATTAAAAAGCAGTGTTAGGACCCCTTAACGCTGCTTTTTAACCCTAACGCAGAACTCTAAATCTAGGCGATAGGTTCTTGTAGAGTATCCAATGTTCTAAACATCACAGTTTTGTAAATAAAAATAAATAGTTGTTTGAAGTGGAATAATAACAACATTTAAAAAATATAACAGTTTTAATATAATTATTACTTCTGAGCATAAAGTTTAACCAAATTCACTATTTCAAATGATTGGTAGTGCTGTCCAAGCTGATTTTTTATATGTTTTATTTAAAAAAAAAAAAAAAAGTTTTTTTGTTGTAAAAGTATATGCATAATATCACTTCACCATTTATTAGTAAAACATTTTCCAAATGTGCCTTCAATAGGATATAAGGCTCCACGAAGATTCATACAAATAACTGTGAATCTTTCCCTCAAGAGGAGGCATAGGGGCATATTTAACAATGTGTGAGCGGGTATAATAAGAAGTAGCGTATCATGTCCACCACACATTGATAAATGTTGACAGCATGCGCTGTCGGCATTTATCATTGCACCAGCAGTTCTTGTGAACTGCTGGTATAATGCCGCCCCCTGCAGATTCGCGGTCAATCAGCCGCTAGCAGGGGGTGTCAATCAACCCAATCGTATTTGATCGGGTTGATTTCTGTCCGCGGCTTTAGAGCAGACGGACAAGTTATGGAGCAGCGGTCTTTAGACCGCTGCTTCATAACTTCTGTTTCCGGAAATTCCGGGAGCCTGAAGGCTTGCGCAGAAACAGGGAAATCAAGCTCAATACGGAGCTTGATAAATATGCCCCATAAAAGAGTAAATGTATGTTCAGAAACACAGGGTGACGTTCTCTACTTGTCAGCCTTTTACAGTATGTATGTAAGATGTGCTTCCTATTCACAAAAAGGTGTTCGCTTACTTTCGAACTGAACCAGAATGTTTGTGTGCTGTATAAGAACTTTTTGATTATAAAATCTGTATATTTAAATTTAGTGAGGTTTTGCTCTAGAATGAAGATTAACAGTGCAGGAAATTAATATGAAACTACTGAGCTGCTTCAATCTCTCCACACTGTAGTTTCGCACTGTACAGAACAGGGTTTACTTGCAGGATCACATTCTGTGCATGATTAAAGTCACTCAATAATATTAATGTTTACATTGTGAGAAATGTTTTATGTCCTCAGTTGGGAATGGGAAAAGTTGCAGCCACTTATTTGAGATATTAATATAATGCTCTAAAAAAAAATGAAGTTAAACAAATGAGGTGAGCCAATTACAGACATATATGTATATATACCAGTTACCAGCTAGCTCCCAGTAGTGTATTACTGCTCCTGAACCTACCTAAATATGCTCTTCAAAAAAAGATACTAAAAGGACAAAGCAAAGTAAATAGCAGTAAATTGGAAAGTTGTTTAAAAATGTTCTGTCTGATTCATAAAAATGTAATTTTGACTTTACTGACGCTTTAAAAAAAGCATAAGCAATTTTACAGTATAATGAATATCAATAACACATCCTACGCACATGCCCAGTACACCCATAATGTCTCATCTTAAATAGTTAATAATTACTTAACAATTTTCACAATAATTTTGAACCTGAAAAGGTTAATTTCACAAATGTAAATTGGTATTGCCATTTCACACTGTACAAAGGTATTAATCCAAACACCTGTAATGTAAAGGGATAGACCTGCTTAAGGACCATTGTTTTAATGATTTACTGTTTAACATGAAACTGGTAAATTTCTGCAAACGTAATAGGGATATGTGTTATTAATGGATTTATCTTGGAGGAGATCTGGAACCAAGCTTGCAAGAGATTGATGTCAAGAACAGGCCAAAGTTGTTACCAAAGTCATACGTCAAACACTAGGGAAAACCCAGAAGAATGGTCAGCAGACAATCCAAATACCAGAGAATCTATCAGGAGCCAGAAGGAGCAGCCAAAAGGATAGTCAGAAGCTCTGTTCCAGTACTCAAGTACCTGTTTATTAGTCTGCAGTTCAATGTGCAAGCAAGAGTAAGGCTGGGGGAATAAACCAGGTGTCAAAACCAGAAAAGCAAATCAGGGACAAAACTATTTCAAAAGAATAACTGATCAATGATTTAAATTAGCAGGAGCCTGTGTGAACCTTGGTGCCAGTTCTACAGCAGGGTGATTTCCAATGCAAAAGGCGCAAATACTGGTATCATAGAGCAGGTTACATAGTCAGAAGCATTAACAGAGGAAACCTTAAGACTCAAACTTTGAGCACCTATCCAAGATCAGAATGCGCACAGAGCACTCTGTCAGTCACACTTATCCAGTTGTTTTTAGCACAGCCCTGGGCTTTAGAACTTAAAGGGACACTAAACCCAACATTTTTCTTTCATGATTCAGGTAGAGAATACAACTTTAAACAACATTGCAATCTACTTCTATTATCCAATTTGCTTCATTGTTTACATATCCTTTGTTGAAGAAATAGCAATGCACAAGGGTGAGCCAATCACACGAGGCATCTATGTGCAGCCACCAATCAGCAGCTACTGAGCCTATCTAGATATGCTTTTCAACAAAGGATATCAAGAGAATTAAGCAAATTAGATATTAGAAGTAAATTAGAAAGTTGTTTAAAATTGCATGCTCTTTCTAAATCATGAAATATTTTTGGGGGGTTTCATGTCCCTTTAAAGTGCCTCTTTTAAGGCAACCCTGGATCACTACCCTGATTCCATCTTTGGCTTAGACAGACCCCTACCATGCTCAGGTAAGGAATGGAGAGCGTAAGAGGAAACCATATTTTACTTTCTAATCTGGTCATTTGCACACATGCAATATTTGTGCTTGAGTGAAAAACCATTCATTTAAATTTGTAATGCAAGAAATAAAAGAGAACAGAGGGGCGCCTCATGTGTGGTATCATCAGTTGAAAAGATGCTATGTGAGTACCCAACTGTATCACTGAAGAAGTATTACTGGTCATATTGTTAATGGTCTGCACATATAGTGCTTTCTTTTTCTGTGTCTTTTACGTCCAGCATCATAAGCACTGGTTGAAGGGTGAGCTGTCACACCTTTATAATTCTGCAGCCTGTCCCTACTAGCACATAGGTGTGCTCCTGGAGTATGTGAGTACTCATTTGGCTCTATGACTGTTTGTTTTGCATCTTTTCAACTGATGATACCACACATGAGGCGCCCCTCTGTTCTCTTTTATTTCTTGTAGTTGTACCCGGACCAGCTGGCGGCGAGGAGGAGGCAGCCATCACACAAATTATTTCCATTACACTTTTAAGAAAAATACTTTTTTCAATTTTTATTTTTTTTTTCAAATTTAAAAATTCATTTTCATCTGTACATATAGATTGTTATGATTGCATTGTTACACCTGTAGCGCCCCCTTTTGTTTGATACTTTGTCAAAATTTAAATTTTTAATGCAAGTGTACAAATGCCTGCAGTATACTTAAAGGGACATGAAACCCCAAAAAATTATTTCATGATTCTTAAAGAGCATGCAATTTAAACAACTTTCCAATTTAATTCTATTATTTAATTTGCTTCCTTCTCTTGTTAACCTTTGCTGAAAAGTTTATCTAGGTAAGCTCAGGAGCAGCAGAAAATCTAGGTTCTAGCTGCTGATTGGTGGCTGCATATTTATGCATATTTTCATTGGCTCACCCATGTGTTCAGTCAGAAACCAGAAGTGCATTGCTGCTACTTTAACAACTTATACTAAAAGAATGAAGCCAATCTGATAATAGAAGTAAACTGGAAAGTTGTTTAAAATTGTATGCTCTACCTAAATCATAAAAATTTTTTTTCTGGTTTCATGTCCCTTTAACCCCTTAACAACCAAGGACGTGCCAGGCACGTCCTCCAATAAAATACACTTAATGACCAAGGACGTGCTAGGCACGTCCTCTAAAAAAATACACTTAAGGACCAAGGACGTGCCTGGCACGTCCTCTGGGGTTTGAAGCTCTGGAAGCGATCCTGATTGCTTCCAGCAGCTTCCAGGGTATTGCAGTGATGCCTCGATATTCAGGCATCACTGCAATACCATTTTTACCCCACCGATGCAGAGAGAGCCACTCTGTGGCCCTCTCTGCATCGGCAATTGATGGGGCCGATCGTTGGTGGGTGGGAGCTGCAGCTGGGAGGCGGGTGAGCGGCCCCTCGATGGACACAGCTGGATGATCCTCCTTGAAGCTGTTAGGCTAGTGCTGCGGTCGCTGTGGGGGGGGGGGCACGGGGGCATGCGTGACAGCGCATGCGTGTGCCCCGTATTTACCCACTATTTAATGTAATGCAATGGGAAGCAGGGAGAGGGAAGGTGGGATAAAAAGTGCTGGGGAAGGGATCTAGGAGGGGGTGGGTAGGGTATTGAGGGGGGCAGCTACACTACAGAAAATATAATTTTTTTAATTTAAAAATAAAAAAAAAACATTTTTTTGCGGGCAAATTGGGTACTGGCAGCTGCCAGTACCCAAGATGGCAGCAAATAGGTAGAGGGGGGAGGGTTAGAGAGCTGTATGGGGGGGGATCAGGGAGGTTGGGGGCTAAGGGGGGATCCTACACGGTAGAATTATGTTTTAAAAAAAAAAAAAACATTTTTATTTTAGTACTGGCAGACTTTCTGCCAGTACTTAAGATGGCGGGGACAATTGTGGGGTGGGGGAGGGAAGAGAGCTCTTTGGGAGGGATCAGAGGGTGTGATGTGTCAGGTGGGAGGCTGATCTCTACACTAAAGCTAAAATTAACCCTGCAAGCTCCCTACAAGATACCTAATTAACACTGCTAGACATAATACACGTGTGATGCGCAGCGGAATTTAGCGGCCTTCTAATTACCAAAAAGCAACGCCAAAAATGTCTGCTATTTCTGAACAAAGGGGATCCCAGAGAAGTTTTTACAACCATTTGTACCATAATTGCAAAAGCTGTTTGAAAATAATTTCAGTGAAAAACCTAAAATTGTGAAAAAATTAACGATTTTTTATATTTGATCACATTTGGCGGTGAAATGGTGGCATGAAATATACCAAAATGGACCTAGATCAATACTTTGGGTTGTCTACTACACTAAAGCAAAAATTAACCCTACAAGCTCCCTACATGCTCCCTAATTAACCCCTTCACTGCTGTGCATAATACACGTGTGGTGCGCAGTGGCATTTAGCGCCCTTCTAATTACCAAAAAGCAACGCCAAAGCAATATATATCTGCTATTTCTGAACAAAGGAGATCCCAGAGAAGCATTTGCAACTATTTTGCAATAATTGCACAAGCTGTTTGTAAATAATTTCAGTGAGAAACCTAAAGTTTGTGAAAAAATCTGTGAAAAAGTTAACTATTTTTGATTCCATTTGGCGGTGAAATGGTGGCATGAAATATACCAAAATGGGCCTAGATCAATACTTTGGGTTGTCTTCTAAAAATATATATATATATACATGTCAAGGGATATTCAGGGATTCCTGATAGATATCATTGCTTCAATGTAACTATCGCTAATTTTGAAAAAAAGTGGTTTGGACATAGCAAAGTGCTACTTGTATTTATGGCCCTATAACTTGCAAAAAAAGCAAAGAACATGTAAACATTGGGTATTTCTAAACTCAGGACAAAAATTAGAAACTATTTAGCATGGGTGTTTTTAGTGGTTGTAGATGTGTAACAGACTTTGGGGGTCAAATTTAGAAAAAGTGTGTTTTTTTCCATTTTTTCCTCATATTTAAAAAAAAAAAATTTTTTATAGTAAATTATAAGATATGATTAAAATAATGGTATCTTTAGAAAGTCCATTTAATGGTGAGAAAAACGGTATATAATATGTGTGGGTACAGTAAATGAGTAAGAGGACAATTACAGTTAAACACAAACATCGCAGAAATGTAAAAATAGCCTTGGTCCCAAACGGACAGAAAATGGAAAAGTGCTGTGGTCCTTAAGGGGTTAAGGTATGAATTTCACTTGAAATTAGCATTCCTTATCTCACCCTCAATAACTTTCCACTTGTAATCTAGGCCAATATTAGTTTATGAGTGTAATAATAATTTAAAATAAATTAGGAATAATTTTAGAAACAGCGTTTTTAAACGTCCAAAACTCCATTGCAATCATACATCAATATTCAATATAGTCTATATAAAGTACTCTACATGGAATAGGCACCATTTATTCTTGCACCATTTTACATCAAAGCACGGTTTAGATACACCACTGTCCTCTATTCTGTAAACTATAACATAGTATATAACTTTTAAATTTAAAGGCAATATTATTTTGCATTTTACTTCTGGGTCAATTATACAATATATATATTATATATATATATATATATATATATATATATATATATATATATATATATATATATATATATATATATACTCCAAAGAAATAACTTGCACCGGTTTCTTCAATAAGGATGTTACAACTTTATTCACATTTTGAATAAATCCAATATATTTCAAAATAAATATTTTAAAAAAAAATCATCTTTTTGGAATATATTAGTGAAAATATTGGTTGGAAAAACACATAGGTAAAGTCTGAACCGATAAAACCAATAAACAATTAAAACTTTAAAAAACAAAAGTAAATAATCACATAAAGGAGAAAAACACAGATGGTGTTCCATTTTTTCAAAACGTATCAAAATGTACATATTATCATCTAGTTATAAGCAAACATTACATATTTATGCAATTTACTAACTTATCATTTTAGTGAAACCCTTATCACAATTTATTCACCACAAATATTCATGTAAAATTGTGGCACAATTAGTAGATACAAATAACACTGAAATACTGATATCTCCAACATCAAAATCGTGAATAAATTGGACCTTTATAAACACATAGTTAAAGCGAGAGCAATTGTTTCTGACAAATATTTTTTTACAAATAAAGTGGAACATATCCTTTAGAAAAAATATATATAATTGTGGATATATAACAATTAGCCATTAAAGGTGTCCAAACAAGGTTTCTCCCCCTTTTTTAATTTTAATTTAATAGCCACCAATTTTTATACACTGCAGCAATCATCAATCATTTAAGCTCTGACACTCTATAAAAGCGCATCTAAGTGCTTAGTGGGCATACCCTCTGACGAAGTCAACGTAGGTTCACAAAACGCGTAAGGGCATGCCCACCACTGACGTCACATCCGGTCCAGCAAGACTGTCGCAATCTACACAGCTGCAAACAGGCCCTGTCACTGACAGGACATTTATCTGCTACCATCCATCCACCAGGATCATCAATTGTGAATTAACCCCTTAATGACCGCAGCACTTTTCCATTTTCTGTCCGTTTGGGACCAAGGCTATTTTTACATTTTTGCGGTGTTTGTGTTTAGCTGTAATTTTCCTCTTACTCATTTACTGTACCCACACATATTATATACCATTTTTCTCGCCATTAAATGGACTTTCAAAAGATACCATTATTTTCATCATATCTTATAAATTACTATAAAAAATATTATAAAATATGAGGAAAAAATGGAAAAAAACACACTTTTTCTAACTTTGACCCCCAAAATCTGTTACACATCTACAACCACCAATAAACACCCATGCTAAATAGTTTCTAAATTTTGTCCTGAGTTTAGAAATACCCAATGTTTACATGTTCTTTGCTTTTTTTGCAAGTTATAGGGCCATAAATACAAGTAGCACTTTGCTATTTCCAAACCCCTTTTTTTCAAAATTAGCGCTAGTTACATTGGAACACTAATATCTTTCAGGAATCCCTGAATATCCATTGACATGTATATATATTTTTTTTCGAAGACATCCCAAAGTATTGATCTAGGCCCATTTTGGTATATTTCATGCCACCATTTCACCGCCAAATGCGATCAAATAAAAAAATTTGTTCACTTTTTCACAAATTTTTTCACAAACTTTAGGTTTCTCACTGAAATTATTTACAAACAACTTATGCAATTATAGCATAAATGGTTGTAAATGCTTCTCTGGGATCCCCTTTGTTCAGAAATAGCAGACATATATGGCTTTGGCTTTGCTTTTTGGTAATTAGAAGGCTGCTAAATGCCACTGCGCACAATACGTGTATTATGCCCAGCAGTGAAGGGGTTAATTAGGGAGCATGTAGGGAGCTTCTAGGGTTAATTTTAGCTTTAGTGTAGTGTAGTACACAAACCCAAGTATTGATCTAGGCCCATTTTGGTATATTTCATGCCACCATTTCACCGCCAAATGCGATCAAATAAAATAAAACGTTAATATTTTCACAATTTTAGATTTCTCACTGAAATTATTTACAAACAGCTTGTGCAATTATGGCAAAAATGGTTGTAAATGCTTCTCTGGGATGCCCTTTGTTCAGAAATAGCAGACATATATGACTTTGGCGTTGCTTTTTGGTAATTAGAAAGTCGCTAAATGCTGCTGCGCATCACACGTGTATTATGGCTAGCAGTGAAGGGGTTAATTGGGTAGTTTGTAGGGAGCTTGCAGGGTTAATTTTAGCTTTAGTGTAGAGATCAGCCTCCCACCTGACACATCCCACCCCCTGATCCCTCCCAAACAGCTCCCTTCCCTCCCCCACCCCACAATTGTCCCCGCCATCTTAAGTACTGGCAGAAAGTCTGCCAGTACTAAAATAAAAGTTTTTTTTTTTTTTTTAAAGAAAAAAAAAAAAAGCATATTTACATATGCTGTGTTTAGGATCCCCCCTTAGCCCCCAACCTCCCTGATCCCCCCAAAACAGCTCTCTAAGCCTCCCCCTCTGCCTTATTGGGGGCCATCTTGGGTACTGGCAGCTGTCTGCCAGTACCCAGTTTGCACAATCAAATGTTTATTTTTTTTTATTTTTTTATTTTTTCTGTAGTGTAGCCCCCCCCCCCCACGGACCAAGCCCCACAACCTAAATGACACCTAATGGGTTTTTTTATTACATTATAGGTCCCACTTTTATTTTGTTTGGGACACATTTTTTCTGTAGTGTAGCGGTTCCCACCCGCTCCCTCCCCGTGCACGCGCCCGCCCCCGCCCCTCATGCACGTGCACGTCTGCGCGCCCGCGCGCTCCCCCGGACTTCCCCGCCCACGATCCCGCCCCCCTCCACATGACCAGGGCCATCGATGGCCGCCACCCACCTCCCACACAGGCTCCCACCCACCAACGATACCGGCCATCGATGTCCGATGCAGAGAGGGCCATAGAGTGGCTCTCTCTGCATCGGATGGCCGTAAAAGGTTATTGCAGGATGCCTCCATATCGAGGTATCACTGCAATAACCGGAAAGCAGCTGGAAGCGAGCAGGATCGCTTCCAGCTACTTTCCACACCGAGGACGTGCAGGGTACGTCCTCAGGCGTTAACTGCCTTTTTTCTGAGGACGTACCCTGCACGTCCTCGGTCATTAAGGGGTTAAAGGGACACTGAACCCAAAATTTTTTCTTTTGTGATTCAAATAGAGTATGCAATTTTAAGCAACTATCTAATTAACTATTATCAAATTTTCTTCATTCTCTTGGTATCTTTATTTGAAATGCAAGAATGTAAGTTTAGATGCCGGTCCATTATTGGTGAACAACCTGCGTTGTTCTTGCTGATTGGTGGATAAATGCATCCACCAATGAATAAGTGCTTTCCAGGGTCCTGAACCAAACAAATAGCTTAGATGCCTTCTTTTTAAAATAAACATACCAAGAGAACAAAGAAAAAATGATAATAGGAGTAAATTAGAAAGTTGTTTAAAAGTGCATGCTCTATCTGAATCATAAAAGAAAAAAATTGGGTTCAGTGTCCCTTTAAGTTTATTTGGATGTTTACAGGACACATCAAGGTATTGTCTGCAACGGAAATTTCACAGCTTTCAGTCAAATAAAAAACTTTAAATCCGGAACAATCATTTCCTAATAACAACTATCTAAGGGAAGCACTTCAATAACACCCAACAGTTTACAAGCATCTTATGATTGTCAAACGATTGAACACTCAATAGCCCATTGTTTTCTGTTGAATTATTTCCTTTAAGAGGCCAGCCACAATCATTTTTGAGGGGCTTTCTCCCCATGAATTGACTTTTATGCAATCAATCACAAACATGGAGTTTGTGTTTTTATTTTGTGTTCAATAAAGCATTTTTTAATTCTTTAATTCTTCTACAAACTCGAAATCTGAGTTCTTTCTAAAGGGAGTGCAGAATTATTAGGCAAGTTGTATTTTTGAGGATTAATTTTATTATTGAACAACAACCATGTTCTCAATGAACCCAAAAAACTCATTAATATCAAAGCTGAATAGTTTTGGAAGTAGTTTTTAGTTTGTTTTTAGTTATAGCTATTTTAGGGGGATATCTGTGTGTGCAGGTGACTATTACTGTGCATAATTATTAGGCAACTTAACAAAAAACAAATATATACCCATTTCAATTATTTATTTTTACCAGTGAAACCAATATAACATCTCAACATTCACAAATATACATTTCTGACATTCAAAAACAAAAACAAATCAGTGACCAATATAGCCACCTTTCTTTGCAAGGACACTCAAAAGCCTGCCATCCATGGATTCTGTCAGTGTTTTGATCTGTTCACCATCAACATTGCATGCAGCAGCAACCACAGCCTCCCAGACACTGTTCAGAGAGGTGTACTGTTTTCCCTCCTTGTAAATCTCACATTTGATGATGGACCACAGGTTCTCAATGGGGTTCAGATCAGGTGAACAAGGAGGCCATGTCATTAGATTTTCTTCTTTTATACCCTTTCTTGCCAACCACGCTGTGGAGTACTTGGACGCATGTGATGGAGCATTGTCCTGCATGAAAATCATGTTTTTCTTGAAGGATGCAGACTTCTTCCGGTACCACTGCTTGAAGAAGGTGTCTTCCAGAAACTGGCAGTAGGACTGGGAGTTGAGCTTGACTCCATCCTCAACCCGAAAAGGCCCCACAAGCTAATCTTGATGATACCAGCCCAAACCAGTACTCCACCTCCACCTTGCTGGCGTCTGAGTCGGACTGGAGCTCTCTGCCCTTTACCAATCCAGCCACGGGCCCATCCATCTGGCCCATCAAGACTCACTCTCATTTCATCAGTCCATAAAACCTTAGAAAAATCAGTCTTGAGATATTTCTTGGCCCAGTCTTGATGTTTCAGCTTGTGTGTCTTGTTCAGTGGTGGTCGTCTTTCAGCCTTTCTTACCTTGGCCATGTCTCTGAGTATTGCACACGTTGTGCTTTTGGGCACTCCAGTGATGTTGCAGCTCTGAAATATGGCCAAACTGGTGGCAAGTGGCATCTTGGCAGCTGCACGCTTTACTTTTCTCAGTTCATGGGCAGTTATTTTGCGCCTTGGTTTTTCCACACGCTTCTTGCGACCCTGTTAACTATTTTGAATGAAATGCTTGATTGTTCGATGATCACGCTTCAGAAACTTTGCAATTTTAAGAGTGCTGCATCCCTCTGCAAGATATCTCACTATTTTTGACTTTTCTGAGCCTGTCAAGTCCTTCTTTTGACCCATTTTGCCAAAGGAAAGGAAGTTGCCTAATAATTATGCACACCTGATATAGGGTGTTGATGTCATTAGACCACACCCCTTCTCATTACAGAGATGCACATCACCTAATATGCTTAATTGGTAGTAGGCTTTCGAGCCTATACAGCTTGGAGTAAGACAACATGCATAAAGAGGATGATGTGGTCAAAATACTCATTTGCCTAATAATTCTGCACAACCATTTTAAAGCAAAAGGAGTGCTATTTTTTACCTTTTTCATTTGAAGTTTTCTACCATACCCGTTTAAGGGAATAAACTTTACCATACTCCACAGAGGAGAAGCACATCATAATTGTCGCAAGAGGAGCACACCATACTCCACAGAGGACTATTACACCATATTGTGTATAGAAGAAGCTTATCATACCTGTCAGAGTTCTGCCTTGTGTGTTTGTACCTTTAACTTGTACCTCTATGAATTCATCAGCCCTGCCCACCAAACCTTTAAATGCTTCTACTGAGCTCATAACCTTTGGAATATATTTCCTACGAAAGTACCTTTTGCTGACTATACTTCAAAGACCTCAGAGTCATTTTGCAAGACTGTTGCTTCCTCTACGTAACTACTGTGTTGGAATTCTCTGATACTTTGTATCGTTCCACGCCATCTACACTCTGTTTACTTCTAAAACAGCTCAACTTAATTGTTTACCTCCAGCTTGTAGAGATCATCCTTGACTACTGCCTTCACCTAACAACCGGATTAAAACCAGCACTCTACCGAACGAGCATTTAAGAAACCTTCTGCTCGTGTAAACTTCGGCTCCGGCTCATAGAGGAAAACTCCTCCCCTTTCCTAACTTTACACTCGCTGAGTGTCTATCACCGGATTCAGTCGACTGTGTTTACACGCTAAGGTAAAGACTCCAAACCGCTTCACACAAATCTTCCGGTTGTGTCTCAGACCGCAGCTACGGACTCACAGGATAATAACTTCGAGCCGAGGAAGTCTCAGAAGAGTTTCAGTGTGTACAGTTAAGATGCTCCCTGCACATAAGAATATCTCTTGTTCAGCAAGCCTGTTCCTTTGCCGTATTTCAATTACAGCCTAATACAACAGTTATACTTGTTTCATTTAGAAAGGCTGAATCCAAATAATACTCTTGCCTGTGAGTTAACCATACTTTTGGATATATAACACTATTAAATCTTTCTCCTACCTTAAGTTGATAACACTTCTCTGATCAATAGTGCTATCCTACAGGGAGGTGATACATCCTATATATTTTCAAAAAGCAATATCTGCAATAGTGTTCCAACAACTTCCAACCACATTACAATACCCAACAAGAGGAAAAAGATACCATACTTCATAGAGGAGAAGTCAACCACACTCCCAGAATATTGAAAGAAAGAAGCACCATACTCCAACTGGTCACAGAGACGTTATCAGCTTTAACACAGATAGGGATTAAATCCCCCCAACACTCTCAACATACCTCACATGTTTGAGGTGAAAATAGGTGAGTATTACTCTAAGTTTTTGTGCTACACTATTTACTAGTATTTTCATACTGCACCATACATTGTTTCCTGTTTATGTTTCCTCCCTTCTATGAGTGCTGCAATCTGGGACCCTCACTTCACATCCCTACATTCTCATTCCATTGATGATAGTGGAATATCCAGATATAGCTGCTACTGAAACACATCAGGAGGAACTTTTTAGAAGCAAAATAAACATTTGCAATACACATAGCACAAGTCAAAAAAACAAATACCCACATATATATATATATATATATATACATACATACACACACTAAGGGGCCTCTCTAGCAAGCTCCCAATGGAGCTTGATGCTCCGTGTTTCTGGTGAGTCTTCAGGCTCGCCAGAAACAGCAGTTATGAAGCAGCGGTCTAAAGACCGCTGCTCCATAACCCTGTCCACCTGCTCTGAGCAGGCGGACAGGTATCGCCGCAATTCAACCCGATAGAATACGATCGGCTTGATTGACACCTCCCTGCTGGCGGCCGATCAGCAGGGGGCGGCGTTGCACCAGCAGCTTGTGAGCTGCTTGTGCAATGCTGAATACGGAGAGCGTATTGCTCTCTGCATTCAGCGAGGTCTTGCGGACCTGATCCACACTGTTGGATCAGGTCCGCAAGACCTTTCATAAATAGAGGCCACAGTATTTACACACACACATACATACATACATACATAGCCTCTATAGTTTTTTCACAGAAAATAATTGATATAAACTCATAGGATTTACTAGTATCATGCACTATATTATAAGATACATTTTTGACTGTTACTACAGTATAATCAGCATTTCATTTCCATTATCCTAGATTGTGAGTCTCTCGATATCAATCTGCATATTCCCTGTGACCAGAGCAGACTCTGTACTTTCTCCCCCTCCAACATCTTGCAGACAGCAAATGAAGAAAAAGAATTACAGAAATGGAAAATTATTTCCTTCGGGTAAAACTTGTTTGCTTTGATTGACAGAACTCAACTGACAGCTCAAAATCTAATTTCACACTGAATATGGTTACTGCTTTCAGAACGGAAATTTTGTTAACAAAAGTCCAAAAAATGCTGTTATATACAAAGAGTAGACACAAAACAATGTCATGGTGCTGAAACACATAAATTGTCAGAACAGTGACTGATCTATATTTTAGAAAATGTGAAAGGTACACAATAATAGGACATGTTTTGAGAATGCAGGATGTTTCTTCTACTTGACCCCAGCATATATGCTGGATATAGAGTGACATGAACTATCCAACTGAAAACCTCTTGGCCAACTTTTTTTAATACTATCTGCCCATCTATGAACACATGTAAGATTTAGGTGCCAATTTATCATTTGTTGGACGGTCATGATCCGCTGTAGCAGATCATGACCACCCAACATCGATAAATGCCGTCAGCATACATTGTGCAATACCGCCCCCTGCAGATTTTCAGCCAATCTGCCACTAGCAGGGGGTGTCAATCAACCTGATCATATCCAATCGGGCTGATTGCTGTCCCCCGCCTCAGAGGTGGCGGACGAGTTAACGAACAGCATTCTTATGACCGCTGCTTCTTAACCTACATTTCCAGAGATCTGGAAAGTACGGCGGTAGATAGCAGCATCCGCTGCTTAGTAAATCTACCCCTTAGGCTTAAAGGGACACAAAACCCAATTTTTTTCTTTCGTGGCTCAGATAGAGCATGGAATTTTAAGCAACTTTCTAATTTACTTTTATTATTCATTTTTCTTCATTCTCTTGCTATCTTTATTTGAAAAAGCAGGAATGTAAGCATAGGAACCGGCTCATTTTCAGGTGGTATCTGCTGATTGGTGGCTAAATGCAAAGTTGTTTCATTCTGCATAATTAAATACTTTATATAAAAATCTCAAGTTGCTTACAGTCCCTTTAAGACATGCCCAAGGCTGGAAGTCTCATATTACAATAGAAAAATAAAGTACACTTTTGCACTTTTTGGTACGATTGTAACTTTGTATACAGGGCCAGATTACAAGTGGAGCAGTATTTAATGCTCCCGCTCAAACATTAACTTCGCTAGAAGTAAGCTTTTTGTGCGCGTCGGGTTGCAATCCTATTACAAGTTTAAAGTAAAAGGATTTTGTTATGTGCTAACCCGACAAGCGTAAAAAGACGAGCTTAGAATATCACGCGCATGATAACCTATTCTCCCATAGAAGTCAATGTAGCGAAAAAAGTGGGGGGAAAAACACCCTACTAGCGTGCAAACATGATCGGATTGTCTCAAGTGTGCTAACCCGACATGAAAATATGAATATTTCACATTCAAATGTTCTTCACATACAAGAATATGTTCTTTTTATTCATAAATACATATTTTTACATATATCCGATGGTATTTTGGTACAATATATATTCTGCTATGTGAAGAACATTGGAATGTGAAATATTTACATTAAATACATATAAAATTAATATTGCATGAATATGTTTTTACCGGTTTTCATCTGCTTAACTGCAAAACCCTCCAATGCTCTTATATATATGTATACATATGTATTTATGCTTCAAGGGGTTTCCCCAAAATTCAACTGAAAATACAACTTTTAATTAATTCTGCAGTCTCAAAATTATTCATCCCATTTCTTAGCAAGCATCTTTAGTACTTAGTAGAGGACCATTTTGCAGTTATGACCTGCTGCAAACGAGATTCATAGCCAGACACCAGCTTCTGGCAGCGTTCCTGAGGAATCTTAGCCCATTCCTCATGAGTAATGGTCTCCGGTTCAGTAATATTCTTGGGTTTGCGTGCTGCAACCACCTTCTTTAAATCTCACCAGAGATTTTCTTTGTGGTTCAAGTCAGGTGATTGGGATGGCCACTGTAGAATCTTACAGGACTTCTTCTGCAACCAAGCCTTGGTGGAATTTGAGGTATGCTTGGGATCATTGTCCTCAGGGCCGCCACTAGAAATTTTGGGGCCCCTGACTTAACCATTGACCAGGGCCCCCCCCCCCCCCATTTGACATGTGCAATTTTTGACCAAGTGACTAAAACGTATATGCACTTTATTCTGAAGTGTCTATTTAAACTTGGAAATGTTGTAAAGGTAGTAACATACACTGAAACATACACACACACTCACACATAAGGATTCACATATAGAGACTCTAGCAAACACGCAAAGAAACTCAGACACAGACACCCAAACAGACACTTAGCACTTGTTTACATTGACCTGACAAGTAATGAGGTAAACTACAGTTTTGTAAAAAAAGGAGATTTAGAAAACAAAATATGGAGTTCTGATTATCTTTTTGTAAAGGAAGATGCCAACTAAATGATGACAACAGCATGCAGTGGCTGAAAGGAAGGGCCCTGAACTGCCTAAACAATAATTTAAAGGTTAAATGGTAGAGTGGTGACTTCCGGAAAGGTCTCATTAGTCTCAAAGTCTGTAGCAAGATGTGAATAATCAGTAGTAAGGTCAAAATGTCCTAAAAAGGAACAGACAATGGACACACACACACACACAAACTCAAACTTGCACATACACCCAAGGAAACACCAAGAAAACAGCAGAAAAGACAGCCTCAGAAAACACAGAAAGACATACATACACACACACACACACACAGAGACACCCACAGAAAACACAGAAAGACATACACACACCCTCACAGAGACACCCACAGAAAATACACACCCTCCCAGAGACATACACAGAAAACACAGACATACATACACACACAGACACACACCCTCACAGAGACATCCACAAAAAACACACACATACACACCCACCCTCACAGAGGCATCCAGAGAAAATACACAAAGACAAACACACGCCCACCCTCACAGAGACACCCATAGAAAAAGCTCAAAGACATATGCACACACCCTCACAGACATCCACAGAAAATGCACAAATACATACACACCCACACTCACAGAGATACCAACAGAAAAAAAAATACATACACACTCATAGAGACACAAACCAAAGCACAAAGACATAAACACAGACACCCACAGAAACACTCACAGAAGGAAACATTTATGCACCTTGCATCCCCTAAATCAACAGTGTGTAACATGCATGATAAAAAAAATGCAGAAATTAAGAGATCACTTTTTAAAGAATCATATTTGTAAATGTGCAATCAAAAATAATTCTGTGAATTCAAAATTGTACAATAATGATCTGGGTAGATGGCTAGATGAAGAAAATTACTTTTAAAAGGTTAACATATGTTTGTTTCATATTTTCCCCATTTTCCCCTATGTCAGCTGTACTTTTGGATTTTGAAAATGCTGTACTCTATATGGTTTTGGTGGAACCATAAGCTGTGGTACTCATACCATTAGATCTGGTTAAATGCAGGATTTAAGCTTGTTGGTATGCATTTCAAAATTAAGTCAGCTGTAGAGTAAACTGAACAGTTTTAAGTTAACCTGTCTCATTTCCAACACTGAGCAATCTAAGTCTGAGAGTATAACATGTTATGCAGATGTAAAAATCTTAGATAAAATGCCTCCTTGTATCTGGAAAGTCCTTGCATAAAGGGGCAGTAAACTGGAATGTAATATATATCATTTGTGTATTGAGGAGGAAACATTTCTGAATGGTTTTAAATATAGAATTTCTACAGCATTGTCCAATAATCATAAATACACTGCTGCTAAAAAAAAATGTGTTTTTATGGACCCCTGGCCCCACCATACAACTACTACCACACTAAAGTTACAATCTTAAATTGCACAAAGAAATAAAAAACATTTGCTAAGTAATTCCTACCTCCTCTGCAAATGAAAGTGATCAGCCGTGCTGACTCAGGCACACACTCTACAAACAAAGTGCCAAGTCTGTCTCACACTGTACATAGCTGTTTAGTGCACACTCAGAAATCCTCTCAAATGCTAATACTTTACTCCTTGTAATAACATTTCCATGCTCAATTAGTACTCTGCTGTTATATATAATATATATATATGTGTGTGTGTTTTACTATATAGTTTCTGTATATATTTAACATTCCAATGTAGATAATGTAATTTTTATTGTAAATATATATTTCTATATACCTATACCTGTATATCTATATATAGCTATAGATATCTATTTTACATTGACAGTATCACATATATATAGAAATATATATTTAATAAAAAATTACATTGTTCTATATGTGAAGAACACTGGAATATGAAATATTCATAACTGTTGTCGGGTTAGCGTGCAAGCGATAGGTGTTACGTTTTTTCTTCTGCACTCTCAATTGACTTCTATGGGGAGAACACCGTAACACAGTCCCAATATTATTTTTAGAGCACATCGGGTGTCGCTTGCCCGCAAGCTTTTTATTTTCAACTTGTAATACGCGCACAACCTGATACATGCAAAAAGCTTGCTTCTAGCAAATTTTGAGCTTGAGCGGGAGCACTTGTGATCTGGTCCAATGAGTATTATGTACAATAAAAAAAATTCTGTGTACTTCAAAAGGGATAAGGAGCCCCAATTTTTATTTTATGATTCAGATAGAGCATGCCGTTTTTAAACATCTTTCTTATTTACTTCTATTATCAAACTTCCGTCATTCTCTTGGTATCTTTTGTTGGAAAGCAGTGACTTAAAGCGACAGTACACTGTAAAATTGTTTTTATATTAATGTATTTTCAATGACTTGTTACACCAGCTGCAGAGTATAAAATATATGAGAAAATTGCATTTTCAGGTTTATTTGTGTATATGAAGCAGCTGGTTTTGTGCTTTTAAATCACAGCTTATTACAATTGGTTGAGCTTGGAGGTAATATCATCTCTCATTATGTTATCACTTTATGTATACACACAGGCTTTCTTATCTTATATTTCTCTGGAAAACTAAAGCTCAATACATATAGAGAACAATGGGAAATTATCATTTTATTGCTTAACTATCTTGCATCCCACTGTGAGTGTAATTTCTTCTGCTAGCTGTGTTTACTTAGGCCTAGATTTGGAGTTTGGCGGTAGCCGTGAAAACCAGCGTTAGAGGCTCCTAACGCTGGTTTTAGGCTACCTCCGGTATTTGGAGTCACTCAAAAAAGGGTCTAACGCTCACTTTTCAGCCGCGACTTTTCCATACCACAGATCCCCTTACGTAAATTGCGTATCCTATCTTTTCAATGGGATTTTTCTAACTCCGGTATTTAGAGTCGTGTCTGAAGTGAGCGTTAGAAATCTAACGACAAAACTCCAGCCGCAGAAAAAAGTCAGTAGTTAAGAGCTTTCTGGGCTAACGCCGGTTCATAAAGCTCTTAACTACTGTACTCTAAAGTACACTAACACCCATAAACTACCTATGTACCCCTAAACCGAGGTACCCCCACATCGCCGCAACTCGATTAAATTTTTTTAACCCCTAATCTGCCGACCGCCACCTACGTTATCCTTATGTACCCCTAATCTGCTGCCCCTAACACCGCCGACCCCTATATTATATTTATTAACCCCTAATCTGCCCCCCACAACGTCGCCGCCAGCTACCTACACTTATTAACCCCTAATCTGCCGTCCGCACGCCGCCGCCAGCTACATTATCCCTATGTACCCCTAATCTGCTGCCCCTAACACCGCCGACCCCTATATTATATTTATTAACCCCTAACCTGCCCTCCCTAACATCGCCGACACCTAACTTCAATTATTAACCCCTAATCTGCCGACCGAATCTCGCCGCTATTCTAATAAATGTATTAACCCCTAAAGCTAAGTCTAACCCTAACACTAACACCCCCCTAAGTTAAATATAATTTTAATCTAACGAAATTAATTAACTCTTATTAAATAAATTGTTCCTATTTAAAGCTAAATACTTACCTGTAAAATAAATCCTAATATAGCTACAATATAAATTATAATTATATTATAGCTATTTTAGGATTAATATTTATTTTACAGGTAACTTTGTATTTATTTTAACCAGGTACAATAGCTATTAAATAGTTAAGAACTATTTAATAGCTAAAAAAGTTAAAATAATTACAAATTTACCTGTAAAATAAATCCTAACCTAAGTTACAATTAAACCTAACACTACACTATCAATAAATTAATTAAATAAAATACCTACAATTACCTACAATTAAACCTAACACTACACTATCAATAAATAAATTAAATACAATACCTACAAATAACTACAATGAAATAAACTAACTAAAGTACAAAAAATAAAAAAGAACTAAGTTACAAAAAATAAAAAAATATTTACAAACATAAGAAAAATATTACAACAATTTTAAACTAAATACACCTACTCTAAGCCCCCTAATAAAATAACAAAGCCCCCCAAAATAAAAAAATGCCCTACCCTATTCTAAATTACTAAAGTTCAAAGCTCTTTTACATTACCAGCCCTGAACAGGGCCCTTTGCGGGGCATGCCCCAAGAAGTTCAGCTCTTTTGCCTGTAAAAAAAAACATACAATACCCCCCCAACATTACAACCCACCACCCACATACCCCTAATCTAACCCAAACCCCCCTTAAATAAACCTAACACTAAGCTCCTGAAGATCATCCTACCTTGTCTTCACCATACCAGGTTCACCGATCCGTCCTGGCTCCAAAATCTTTATCCAACCCAAGCGGGGGCTAGACATCCATCTTCCGGCGGCTGAAGAGGTCCAGAAGAGGCTCCAAAGTCTTCATCCTATCCGGGAAGAAGAGTAGATCCGGACCGGCAACCATCATCTTCCAAGCGGCATCTTCTATCTTCATCCAATGAGGACCGGCTCCATCCTGAAGACCTCCACCGCGGACCCATCTTCATCCGGCGACGTCCAACTGAAGAATGACGGTTCCTTTAAGGGACATCATCCAAGATGGCGTCCCTCGAATTCCTATTGGCTGATAGGATTCTATCAGCCAATCGGAATTAAGGTAGGAATATTCTGATTGGCTAATGGAATCAGCCAATCAGAATCAAGATCAATCCGATTGGCTGATCCAATCAGCCAATCAGATTGAGATCGCATTCTATTGGCTGATCGGAACAGCTAATAGAATGCGAGCTCAATCTGATTGGCTGATTGGATCAGCCAATCGGATTGAACTTGATTCTGATTGGCTGATTCCATCAGCCAATCAGAATATTCCTACCTTAATTCCGATTGGCTGATAGAATCCTATCAGCCAATTAGAATTTGAGGGACGCCATCTTGGATGACGTCCCTTAAAGGAACCGTCATTCTTCAGTTGGACGTCGCCGGATGAAGATGGGTCCGCGGTGGAGGTCTTCAAGATGGAGCCGGTCCTCATCGGATGAAGATAGAAGATGCCGCTTGGAAGATGATGGTTGCCGGTCCGGATCTACTCTTCTTCCCAGATAGGATGAAGACTTTGGAGCCTCTTCTGGACCTCTTCAGCCGCCGGAAGATGGATGTCTAGCCCCCGCTTGGGTTAGATGAAGATTTTGGAGCCAGGACGGATCGGTGAACCTGGTATGGTGAAGACAAGGTAGGATGATCTTCAGGGGCTTAGTGTTAGGTTTATTTAAGGGGGGTTTGGGTTAGATTAGGGGTATGTGGGTGGTGGGTTGTAATGTTGGGGGGGGTATTGTATGTTTTTTTTTACAGGCAAAAGAGCTAAACTTCTTGGGGCATGCCCCGCAAAGGGCCCTGTTCAGGGCTGGTAAGGTAAAAGAGCTTTGAACTTTAGTAATTTAGAATAGGGTAGGGCATTTTTTATTTTGGGGGGCTTTGTTATTTTATTAGGGGGCTTAGAGTAGGTGTAATTAGTTTAAAATTGTTGTAAGATTTTCCTTATGTTTGTAAATATTTTTTTATTTTTTGTAACTTAGTTCTTTTTTATTTTTTGTACTTTAGTTAGTTTATTTCATTGTAGTTATTTGTAGATATTGTATTTAATTAATGTATTGATAGTGTAGTGTTAGGTTTAATTGTAGGTAATTGTAGATATTTTATTTAATTAATTTAATGATAGTGTAGTGTTAGGTTTAATTGTAACTTAGGTTAGGATTTATTTTACAGGTAATTTTGTTATTATTTTAACTAGGTAACTATTAAATAGTTATTAACTATTTAATAGCTATTGTACCTGGTTAAAATAATTACAAAGTTACCTGTAAAATAAATATTAATCCTAAAATAGCTATAATATAATTATAATTTATAGTGTAGCTATATTAGGATTTATTTTACAGGTAAGTATTTAGCTTTAAATAGGAATAATTTATTTAATAAGAGATAATTAATTTCGTTAGATGTAAATTATATTTAACTTAGGGGGGTGTTAGGGTTAGACTTAGCTTTAGGGGTTAATACATTTATTAGAATAGCGGTGAGCTCCAGTCGGCAGATTAGGGGTTAATAATTGAAGTTAGGTGTCGGCGATGTTAGGGAGGGCAGATTAGGGGTTAATACTATTTATTATAGGGTTAGTGAGGCGGATTAGGGGTTAATAACTTTATTATAGTAGAGCTCAGGTCCGGTCGGCAGATTAGGGGTTAATAAGTGTAGGCAGGTGGAGGCGATGTTGTGGGGGGCAGATTAGGGGTTAATAAATATAATATAGGGGTCAGCGATGTTAGGGCAGCAGATTAGGGGTACATAGGGATAATGTAAGTAGCAGCGGTTTACGGAGCGGCAGATTAGGGGTTAATAATAATATGCAGGGGTCAGCGATAGCGGGGGCAGCAGATTAGGGGTTAATAAGTGTAAGGTTAGGGGTGCTTAGACTCGGGGTACATGTTAGGGTGTTAGGTGCAGACGTAGGAAGTGTTTCCGCATAGCAAACAATGGGGCTGCGTTAGGAGCTGAACGCGGCTTTTTTGCAGGTGTTAGGTTTTTTTTTCAGCTCAAACAGCCCCATTGTTTCCTATGGGGGAATCGTGCACAAGCACGTTTTTGAGGCTGGCCGCGTCCGTAAGCAACTCTGGTATCGAGAGTTGAAGCTGCGTTAAATATGCTCTACGCTCCTTTTTTGGAGCCTAACGCAGCCTTTATGTGGACTCTCAATACCAGAGTTATTTTTATGGTGCGGCCAGAAAAAAGCCGGCGTTAGCTACGCGGGTCCTTACCGACAAAACTCTAAATCTAGCCGTTAGACTATTCAATAGCTGAGACTCCAGTATCAAAACTTTCAGTATAGGTAGGAATACCACAGGCTAAATCAGCTATTTCAAAGGCCAACATAGGGGTAAATTTGCTACTTGTAAACAATTTAATAAACTCCAGCAGGTAAAATGGATCAATGGGAACAATTTTAATGGGAGACATTTTTTGGGTGAACTGTCCCCTTTAAGCTCAGGAGCGTGCACATGTCTGAAACATAATATGGCAGCAGTTTTGAAAGAATGTTCTATCGGCTAGATTTGGAGTTTTGTCGGTAATGACCCGAAAAACTAACGCCGGCTTTTTTCTGGCCGCACCATAAAAATAACTCTGGTATTGAGAGTCCACAAAAAGGCTGCGTTAGGCTCCAAAAAAGGAGCGTAGTGCATTTTTAACGCAGCTTCAACTCTCGATACCAGAGTTGCTTACGCAAGCGGCCAGCCTCAAAAACGTGCTCGTGCACGATTCCCCCATAGGAAACAATGGGGCTGATTGAGCTGAAAAAAAAACTAACACCTGCAAAAAAGCCGTGTTCAGCTCTTAACGCAGCCCCATTGTTTGCTATGGGGAAACACTTCTACGTCTGCACCTAACACCCTAACATGTACCCCGAGTCTAAACACCCCTAGCCTTACACTTATTAACCCCTAATCTGCCGCCCCAGCTATCGCTGACCCCTGCATATTATTATTAACCCCTAATCTGCCGCTCCGTAAACCGCCGCTACTTACATTATCCCTATGTACCCCTAATCTGCTGCCCTAACATCGCCGACCCCTATATTATATTTATTAACCCCTAATCTGCGCCCCACAACATCGCCTCCACCTGCCTACACTTATTAACCCCTAATCTGCCGACCGGACCGCACCGCTACTATAATAAAGTTATTAACCCCTAATCCGCCTCACTAACCCTATAATAAATAGTATTAACCCCTAATCTGCCCTCCCTAACATCGCCGACACCTAACTTCAATTATTAACCCCTAATCTGCCGACCCAATCTCGCCGCTATTCTAATAAATGTATTAACCCCTAAAGCTAAGTCTAACCCTAACACTAACACCCCCCTAAATTAAATATAATTAAATCTAACGAAATTAATTATCTCTTATTAAATAAATTATTTCTATTTAAAGCTAAATACTTACCTGTAAAATAAATCCTAATATAGCTACAATATAAATTATAATTATATTATAGCTATTTTAGGATTAATATTTATTTTACAGGTCACTTTGTATTTATTTTAACCAGGTACAATAGCTATTAAATAGTTAAGAACTATTTAATAGCTAAAATAGTTAAAATAATTACAAATTTACCTGTAAAAGAAATCCTAACCTAAGTTACAATTAAACCTAACACTATACTATCAATAAATTAATTAAATAAACTACCTACAATTACCTACAATTAACCTAACACTACACTATCAATAAATTAATTAAATACAATTCCTACAAATAAATACAATTAAATAAACTTACTAAAGTACAAAAAATAAAAAAGAACTAAGTTACAAAAAATAAAAAAATATTTACAAACATAAGAAAAATATTACAACAATTTTAAACTAATTACACCTACTCTAAGCCCCCTAATAAAATAACAAAGCCCCCCAAAATAAAAAAATGCCCTACCCTATTCTAAATAACTAAAGTTCAAAGCTCTTTTACCTTACCAGCCCTGAACAGGGCCCTTTGCGGGGAATGCCCCAAGAAGTTCAGCTCTTTTGCCTGTAAAAGAAAAAATACAATACCCAAGCCCCCCAACATTACAACCCACCACCCACATACCCCTAATCTAACCCAAACCCCCCTTAAATAAACCTAACACTAAGCCCCTGAAGATCTTCCTACCTTATCTTCACCTCACCGGGTTCAACGATCTGTCCAGAAGAGCTCCTCCGATTTCCTGATCCAAGCCCAAGCGGGGAGCTGAAGAGGTCCATGATCCGGATGAAGTCTTCATCCAAGCGGGAGCTGAAGAGGTCCATGATCCGGATGAAGTCTTCTATCAACGGCATCTTCAATCTTCTTTCTTCCGGATCCATCTTGCAGACCTCCGACGCGGAACATCCTGCTGGCCCGACGGACTAACGACGAATGACGGTTCCTTTAAGGGACGTCATCCAAGGGGTACATAGGTAGGTTTTCACGGCTAACGCCAAACTCCAAATCTAGGTCTATATTAGCACGAGCTAAGTAAATTGGAAACCTTTTTAAAAATGTATGCTCTGTCTACATAACAAAAGAAAATATTTAAAAGCTTCATATCCCTTTAATTAAGAATATTACTGAACAATTTAACTTTGCATCTCGATGCATACTTTAAATATGAATTATAATGCATTTTCTGAAAACAATTTTCAATGTATACTTTTATAATGATATTTACTAGGCATATGAATTTGGATGAATTCTGATCATCTAAATGTGGATGATGGCGGCTGCTCGCTTCATTCGGTTCCTCTGAGTCGGATTTGCACAGATCTTAGTGTTGTGCACTTTTACAAGAAGGAATTCAGCTCTGAAAAAAGCTCAATGCCTCGAGCAGCCATCTTTTTCTGCATTCGGATCATCACAAATGATCCGAATACACGTGCCTAATTTTTACATTTAACTTTTAATAAACTTTTAAACTGCTAATTTTATAGAGCACTGAATTGTTATGTGTGGGTCTTTCCCTCACAGGTGGAAATGTAAGTTACACCTGTTAGCAAATTTTATCTTGATAGCTGGTTATATTCTATTAGAGAATCCCATGCAGTACCTTGTAGCACTGACTATCTAATCCGTTTAGGATTCTTGTCTGAGGCTTGTCTGTGGCTTTAGAGAATCACACCCTTATTAGTATAATACCTTACAGCAGAGCTTTCCAAACTTTTCATGTTGGCGACATACTTTTTAGACCTACATCATTTTGCGACACAGTAATTCAGTTGTATAAGCAAACAGGAGGTTAAACTGACTTGTTTTAAGAGATACAGACACATACATACATTATATAATAACTAAATGTATTTACAAGTAACAGTATGCAAGTATGTGCAATAATTAAAAAATAGTTTAATAACACCAATAGCTACTTACCATTTTAATGGGATGTATGAGGTTGATAGGATGAACACAATTTCTGAATATTTCGTGGAATATTAGATAAAGACACTCGCATTTCATCATCAAGCAATTTTAAGCCTCCCCTTCCTATCCATATATCAAGAGCAGGAGCAGCAATGCACTACTGGGAGCTAGCTGCAAAAAAAAAACCACTGACTTCTGACTTTAGCTCAGCATTTAAGCTGTCACCCTCAGAGCTCGGTGAGTCCGATTGACTACTGCCCACGCTGCAAAGACACTGCAGTCTCAATCACTGACTACACATGCAGTCACGAGCCAATTAAGGAGACTACACGTGCAGTCAGGAGCCAATGTGGCTCCAAAGCCGCCAATGGGAATAGTTTCAGTTCCCACTGAGCTGCGCCAATAGGTTAGGATGATCTGTGACCCCCTAGGTATCAATGACATGTCAACCATGTGATATGTGTAGCAGGCAGGCGGAAAGTCAGAAACCAAAAACAAAAAAATTTTAAAAATGAAATTTAAAAAAATTTGTGCTGAAGCAGGGACACACCTACACACTGCTGCCGACACACTAATGTGTCCCGACACACAGTTTGGAAAGCACTGCCTTACAGCATCAGATGCTTTAAGGCTACTATATGAGGGGTTTAGCGCACCAACGATATCCGACATGCAAATGTTAATGCATCCGAGACTATCGCTCAAGCAATTAAGACTAATATGACCTAAAAATAGAAGCACTTCCTTGTAATCTAGGACATAATTTTGTATCTGCCTGTTATGTTATGTGGTATACACTAATGCTTATGAGTAGTAGAGGTTCTGTTTTCCCTCCTAACAATAAACACTCAGGAGACAGGAGCACACAATCTATTGAATTTAATTACTCAATAAAGCCTCAGATTATATGTATCATTAGTGCCTCCTGTTAAAAAAGTTCCAGATCAAGGAGCAGGAGTCATGCCATACTAATAGATATCTTAAAAAATGTAAAAGCCTTGCACACGGACTCATACAAACTGAATTGTAAGTTATGCATTAAAGATACTATATACATATTAGACTGCAAGCTCCATGGCCAATAATGTTACTGACCTCTGCTCTGGCAGAAATGCAGACAAATTAGCTGCCAAACTGCCTTGGCAGACGCCCAAATAGCTTGTCTATATGTCATGTTTATTTTTTTCAAGTGTTACATTGCTCTTAAAGGTTAGTGTGACCTGGGCATCCATCCCAACACATTCTGCAATGGAATTTACTTCACAGAATGACATATAATACAGGGTGTGTTCTTCCACAAGCAAAAGGGAATTGTACCAGAGACTGACTCACAAGGAATTTACATCAGAAGAGCATTCTTGGAGTTAAATGCAACATAATATAATAAACCTGACACTTTTCTATACTTTTCACTAGGGACACTTTTTAGAGGCTTAAAGGGATACTAACCCCTCATTTTTTTCTTTCATGATTCAGATAGAGCATGCAATTTTAAGCAACTTTCTAATTTACTCCTATTATCAATTTTTCTTTGTTCTCATGTTATCTTGATTTGAAAAAGCAGTACTAAAAGGTTAAGAGCCGGCCCATTTTTTAGTTCAGCACCTTGGTAGAGCTGCTGATTGGTTTGCTACATTTATCCACAAATCAGCAAGTTCTACCCATGTGCTGAACAAAAAATGGTCTGTCTCTAAAACTTACAGTACTGCTTTTTCAAATCAAGATAGCATGAGAACAAAGAAAAATTGACAATAGGAGTAAATTAGAAAGGTGCTTAAAATCTCATGCTCTATCTGAATCATGAAATAAAAAAATTGGGTTTAGTATCCCTTTAAAGCTATGCAAACACTATGCAAATACAGACGTACCTTGGAGATATTAAGGGCTTGGTTCCAGACCACCCCAATAAAGCGAATATCGCAGTATAACAAGTCACACAAAGTTTTTGGTTTCCCAGAGCATATAAAAGTTATGTTTACACTATACTGTAGTCTATTAAGTGTGCAAAAGCATTATGTCTTAAAACAATGTGCATACCTTAATTAAAACACATTCTTTAATGCTAAAAAATGCTAACCATCATCAATGATTACAGATCTTCAAAATATTGTGAGAATTACCAAAATGTGACACATAGACATGAAATTAGCAAATGCTGTTGGAAAAATAGCGTTGGTACACTTCCTCGACACATAGTTGCCCCCAACCTTCAATTTGTAAAAAAAGAAAACGTATGCCTGTACATAAGCAGGATTAAATAATATTGTTAAAGGGATACGAAACCCTAAATGTTTCTTTTGTGGTTCAGATAGAGCAATTTTTCAATTTACTTCTATTATTAATTTTTCTTCATTCTCTTGGTATCTATTAAGAGAAAGAAATAGGTAGTAATTAATCACCAATATTAAATACATTATTTAAAATGTTTCTCTTTTACATTGTGTAAAGTCTGAGAAAAGCCTGCTAAAATCTGCTTCATATCGTTTATATGAGTGTATGTACCAAAAACAAATCACTTAACTAATTCAGAGGTCGATCACAATCTGTTAAAAAAAATGTATCTAATAATTTTCTTTAGAAAAAAACATTAAAATTTGTGAGGATTTTTTGTCGAAAAATCATTTGATCAACTCCTCAAATAGAGATTGCAATGCCATAGTATATGAAGTCTTTTTATTTTGTCTGCAAAATCTAATAACCAGAAAACGAGCCTACATTTCCCCAATCAAGAAAAGTGATAAATACATACAAGTACAAACATAAAACATGCTAAATAATTTGTTTGTTTGTTGTGTTGCAAGTAAAAAGTTAGCATGAGAGCAAAAGACAGATACCTATTTGTATATATATATCATTATTTTTTAAAATATGCATTTATACCTATACATCTATATGAATATATAAATACACCCACACACCCCTGGTTAATATCACTTAATTATCAAAATTGTATCACCTCCCAATAGTTGTTTTATTTCTAAGTTGACAAGTAGAGAACTTCCTATTTCCTGGACAGGAAATTGGACTCACAAAGATTCAAAGTTATTAAATGTCTTACAATTTCTAAAACATCCTAAGAAAATTATGTTCATCCCTAACTAAATATATATTTCATTGCAGAGTTATAATTCTTGATATGCCACTAATTGGTTTAATTTTGTATTATGTTATGTTAGTTTGGTATGAACATAAGATTTAACCAATCAAAATCAACCCTAATGGATAATGACCAATGAAAAAAGTTAATTATTAGAAGTCCTCAATCGAGTACTGTTGTATAAGAAGTTCCATTTCAGGTCGATTCACTATCATATGATTTCCCAGCATATCCGGAATATGTTGATATTTGATGTTGAAAGTTCCATTTTAGGTTCGATTTGATGTCACATGATTTCGTCAGCCTATCCGGAATAAGTTGGTGTTTGCTGCAAAGAGTTCAATTTCAGGTCCGCCTTTGTTGTTGTATCGGTCGAATGTGAAAGGAGAAAAGTTCACTTTGGACTTACTCACTTGTGCATGGAGATCAACACTCATGACCCTAGTATCAAACAATTTGAGACCCACATTCTAGATTTCTAGGTGTATACCTCTATATTGATACTAGGGCAAGACATACGATTTTAAGTTACACTAGTAAGATATTATCTCCACAGAGGCTAGTCTTGATCAATGTACCAAAATGTAGTTTGCTATTTTCTTATATTCCAAATGCCTACAAAATGCAGTGGTAAAAGCTGTAAAGTCTATTCTTGATGAACAAGTAATGTAGATTAGACCATACCCTGCATATTCTTATAATATTAATTTTAAAACTGTTTACTTGACAGTTAGCTCCAAAAATGTAATTGCCCACCTGGACCTGGTCCTACATTTAAGTCGATATGGGTCACTAGCTTGTGTATGTATGACCTTGTTTGGACTACATTATATGGAATAGATGATTGATGCCTTAACACTATAAGAGAGCCTCACACCTATTATTCATCATGAACCCTGGAGAGAACCCTTCTTCTCTTTATTACTAGCCCCATAGCATTTTACCGCCTACCCACCCCCCACACATATAAGTGCATCCTACGAAAACCCTATGATTATTTTCTGCCCCCCCCCCTGAAATCCCTCTTAGCTCAAAGTAACTTTCTAAGGATCCATGAGAGGTCCTTGATTACTATTAGGGGATATCACTTTACTAGCTGGTCAAGTCTCTACGAAGGAGATATAAATAGCTCAATATAGTTACAAAAATGTGAAAAATGAGGTACTATATTGTTTACTTAATATTTCCATGCAGAATTTTAATATAGTTTGTGACATTACTATACTTTACTATATTATCCCACCCTGCAACAACCATTATAGTATGTCATGTTGTGTAACACTTATCATAGCATTTGTATATTCTGCACGATAAGTTTGAAAAATGTCTGGTATCGACTGTTTATATTGTTTTCAATACCTCAATAATAATATATATATATATATATATATACACACACACACACATATATTATATATATATATATATATATATATATATATATATATATATATATATATATATATATATATATATATATATATATATATATATATGAAAATAAAAACATTTCTATGTGAAGAACAGGGTGGCCACAGCTGGGTCAGATGGTCCCACAACATAAGGATCAGAACAAGGACCTTTGGCGCTTACTACCGGTGAGTTACAATTTAATTCCACCCGGGGGGGGTATGAGTCCTCCACGTCTAGTGGCTCAGGGTCAGAAAGTGATAGGTTCCTGGGTTTGCACACTAAAGGGCATCAGAGGATTTATAGGATGCTCAAGAAAATTAGCAGAACAAATTCAGGGGGTGTTAGTGTGGGAAATTCAACTCATGTGTCTAGGCCCCAGTGGGTTCAGGTGGGCTCACCACAGGCTGTAGATAGAAAAGCTTCAATGCAAAGATGGTAAGTATGTCAACATATTTGAATTATCCACTGAGGCGCATAGGCTCAAAGAAATGGCAGAGGACGGGCCCAATTTATTTTTTAACAGCCTGATACATTCAAGGAATGGCATTGATGCTTTAGGGTGTATGCCACGTGTTATATGGAGAGGTACACGATTGATGCCATTCAGAGAAAATACATGGATGGAGCCTGGAGGGACTATGATGTGGCCTACAGGAAGAAGAAGGTGTGTAACTCACTGCTGGATTTTGGCACCCTTGAGTGACACCTTTGGTCTCATCTGGACCCGGAAAGGGTGATGCAGATGGCTCCCGGGGCCTTTAATCAAGGGCCTCTGCAACTTTTGTGATTTCTATGGTGGCCGGCCGGGGTATGTTGGTGCTTCCAGGGGAGATCATGTGATCGAGGTACGTCATGCACATTCAAACATGTGTGCAAATTCTGTTCCGGGCAACACCCTAGTGTCGAATTCTCTAAGAAAAGGGACACCCAAGCCAAATGATTTGGAACAAAAGGCACTGCTTCAGGTAAGGGCGGACACACCGCTTAGGTTCTCCACAATCGGTAAGTGGTTGAGTAAGTACCCGAACAAGGTGGCTGCTGCTTTATTAGGCTCTGGCCTTCACTATGGCTTCACCATCCCGATGGTGGGCCAGCTGCTGGGTTATAGAGTGAAACGTAACCTGAAGTCAGCCTCAAAGTTCCCGGAGGTGGTTTGGGAGAAATTAGGTAAGAAGGTAGCTTTGGGCAGGGTTGTGGGCCCCTATTCCAGACTTGCATATTCCAGGTTTGGTGATATCCCCGTTGGGGGTGGTTACAAAAAAGGAGGCTGGCAAGTTTAGATTGATACAGCACCTATCTTACCCTAAAGGGCATTCAGTGAACAATGCAATCCCCCCTGAACTGAGTTCAGTGCACTATCAGTCATTTGATGACATGCTGCATATAGTGCTGGGAGTTGGGCCTGGAGCCTTAATGGCCAAACTGGAGTCCACATTTCACCTGCTCCCCATTCACCCGTCTTCCTTCAGGTTAATTGGGTACTGGTTTGAAAATACCTGTTATGTGGACCTCTGTCTACCCATGGGTTGCTCCATCTCCTGCACCTACTTTGAGGCATTCAGCTCATTCTTACACTGGGAATTAGCTTCAGCCTCAGGAAAAGACAAAGTCACTCATTACTTGGATGATTATCTGTTGTTGGGAGCCCCTCAGTATGAAGGAATGTGTCTCATGAGGTTTCTAATGTCCAGGTTTGGGTTTCCATTAGCGGAGGACAAGACCGAAGGTCCGCGTACATGTCTCACTTTCTTGGGTATTGAGATTGACTCAGTGGTGATGGAATGCAGGCTACCTATGGATAAGGTGAGTAGGATGCTGGAAGCTGTTAGGGCAGTTGCCACACTGCCCACATGTTCACTGAAGGAGTTGCAATCACTCCTAGGTCTCCTAAACTTTGCAGGTAGAATCATCCCGTGGGGCAGGAGTTTCCAGAAACAATTGGAGAGACAACTGGAAGGTGGTAAGATAGCGACTTCACAAATCAGTATCACGAGGGAAATGGTAGCAGACCTACAGGTATGGGAGAGGTTCTTACAGGACTTCAATGGCATATGCATGTGGATCCAGTGTCGATTCAGACTTTGCACTTTTTCACGGATGAGGCAGGAGCATTCGGACACGGTGCATATTTTGATGGAGCATGCAGTGCTGAGCGGTGACCGATTTGGCGGAGACCGGACTCATGCGCGAACCTATGCTTCCTGGAATTGTTTCCAATTGTAGTAGCTGTTGAGCTGAGGGGACACCTTTTCCATGACCAGGCTGTGATTTTCTGGACGGACAATTACAGTGTGGTTTTTGTCATTAATAGACTTTCAGCCTCATAGTCTGTGGTGGTGCATTACCTGAGGCACTTAGTGTTGAGATACCTGCAGTTGAATATCGACTTTATAGCTGTACCTGGGGTGCAGTATATAGTAGCGGATGCATTACCTCACTTCCAGTGGAATGCTTTCAAGGCTGCAGCTCCGGCTGCGGCTGCTAAAGGGCTTCCTTGCCCTTCATTTTTATGGTTTATGGTGAAGGATTGGACCGGCTGATTCCCTTAATCCATGCTTCCCTGGCACCGGCTACTTGGACAGCTTACGTGAGGTACTGGAGTGAATGGGTGAGTTTTTGCGACCACCTTGGATTTCCTTCATGCAAGAGCAAGCAACGCTTCTTGCTACAGTGGCTCGCTGAGCTGAGAGGTAAGCAGGTGACAAAGAGGGCAGATGTGTCCAGGCTTGCTGCAATTACTTTCTTTTGCAGGCTGTATGCTGTCCAGGATGCATCGTGTACCTTTCTCGTCTGGCATATAGTCCGAGGCTGGGGGCGTATGGAGGTTCCACACAGAGACAGCAGGGAACCAATTACGGCGAATCATTTAGTCATGTTACTTGTAGCATTGCCGGCAATCTTTTCCTCCCCCTTTGAGGTCAGGCTCTTTGGAGCAGCTTTTGGTTTGGCATTTCATGGGGCACTGAGAGTAGGAGAATTGGTCCCGCCTTCTAAAGCAGCTGTAAGAAGGGGTATCATGAATGAACATGTTCAGGTGACGGATTAATTGGTCTTCCTGTTCACCCAAGGTCTAAGACAGACCAGAATGGATGTGAGTCTTCGCTTTCCCTTCCAGGGAAACCAGGAGTGGCTTGCTGTCCTTGACAGCTGGTGTCCTCCTACATGGAAATACGACCAGGAGGATCTTCTAGGTTTTTTTTTATTCACGCAAATGGGGAGCCGTTGACATGTTTTCAACGTAGGAGAATAATGGGGAGAGTGGCCCAAGGGGCGGGCCAAGTCTCCTTGTGCATTGCACCACATTCTTTCAGGGTTGGGGCGGCAACAACTACAGCAGAGTTAGGTTGGTCTTCGGATCACATTTGCTCTTTGGGGCGCTGGAGATCACAACAGTTGCAGATATAATTGTTGAGATTAAGTAATAATGTAGTATCCACATAATAAGTTTTTTGGTGCAGGAGGGTATTGGGTCTTGTAATGTCATCTTGGATGTCAGGACCTCTATGGCCAGACATTGTTATTTATTTTATAGGAAAATGTCCTATTGTTATTTATTTTATAGGAAAATGTCCAGGTCCTGTTCGGGTGTGGATCGTTGACCACTCTTATGTGCACTGGGCTTCCATTCGAGCTACGACTGTGCCTGGAGGACAAAAGCTAGGATTCCCCTCGGTCACAGCAGTGATTCATTGGTTTGGGTGTAGGGGTTTGTGCTGGACAGATCTGCCTGCATTGCTGCAGGCTGTTGCTAGGAGGTCAGAGAAACCCCACATCCTGATCTTGCAAGCAGCAATGATGTAGGGGCCAGTTTAAGCTCTGGTTTCCAGGTGTGAGAATCGGATGGTCAAATGTGATCCCTAGATTAAGGTGGGGGCACATGTGGTGTCATAAGGCAGCTTTCCAAGACCATAAAAAGATTAACAGGGACATAAGAAAGTTAGTTAGGGACCTTGAGGGTTTTGTCATTGAGCATGGAAACATTTTTGCTGTCCATAAATATTTATACAGACAGGATGGGTTCATTTGGAACCTGTAGGAGCTGACTTATTCATTCAGAACATCAGGCAGGCATTACTCCTAAGATTGTAGTGTGGAGGCGGCAAGAGTCTGGACCTTTTATTTTGCAGGTCTATCTCTTGTGGTGGGTGGTCAGGATCACAGCTGCAGGCTGTAAAGAGGTTAGAGTGACGGCCATTGCAGTCAGGGTGACGTCCACAGGCTCGGTAGCCTGAGGGTGCCCTGACTAGTTGACAGCGGGCCAGGAACTCCCTAAGCTATCTGATGTATTGAGGTATCTCCGCCTTTTGTCTGCAGCAGTGGCACCTGTCCATTTTCTAGAAGGGGTTATATAGTTAGTATCTAGGCCCCAATTGCCACCACCCGTGTATGCCTATCGCATTGCAGTTCCCAATGCTGGGCAATAATAAATTTGACCCACAGGTCTTTCACCCACCTACTGTGTAGCATGTTATTTATCACAAAGTTATTTATGTTAAACTAAGCTATTGAGTTATTTATATTATCTGTTATGGGCAGCTACTCAAGAAAAGTTGGGCATTTAATCCCCTAAAAGGTATAAACGCTCAAAGATATGAGGTCTTGGGTGTTGGAAAAAAAAAGAACTACAAAGGGCTTTAGCTTAGAGATACGTGCATATACATGTGTAAAGTTGTATATGTATGTACATATATTTGTTTATATGTATTTATGTGTTTTACTGAACATATTTCACATTCCAATGTTCTTAAATTACAGGATAATGTTATTTTTATTCTTAAATGCATATATATATATATATATATATATATATATATATATATGTGTGTATATATACCCATACCTGCATATCTATTCCTATCTATTTACATTAACTGTCGCGATCGCTCAGCTGCTGATCGCTTTCTTCTGCCTCTGTCTCAGCACGGTAGCACTTTCTTGGTTGCTTAGCAACCCTGTTCCTGTCGGCACTTCTGATGACGTCAGGAAGCCTTCTTATTCCGGCGTCTCCTCTCATCGGTGCCTGTTTGTTTTCACTCGTTGGCTAAGTGAGTACAAGTTATACCTGTGTTATTCTGAACCTGTGCCTTCTTATTCTGAACCCTGAACCCCTACCTGCCTGATCATATCGTTGCTGGACACTGCTTACCTGACTACTCTATTGATTATCCTCTTCCTGCCTGATTACACGTTGCTGGACACTGCTTACCTGACTACTCTATTGATTATCCTCTTCCTGCCTGATTACACGTTGCTGGACACTGCTTACCTGACTACTCTATTGGTTAACCTATACCTGCCTGATTACACGTTGCTGGACACTGCTTACCTGACTACTCTATTGGTTAACCCATACCTGCCTGATTACACGTTGCTGGACACTGCTTACCTGACTACTCTATTGGTTAACCCATACCTGCCTGATTACACGTTGCTGGACATTGCTTACCTGACTACTCTATTGGTTAGTCCCTATCTGCCTGATTATACGTTGCTGGACATTGCTTGCTTGATTACTCTACTGGTTAACCCCTATCTGCCTGATTACACGTTACTGGATATTGCTTGCCTGACTATTCTATTGGTTAACCTTACCTGCCTGATTACACGTTGCTGAACATGCTTGCCTGATTACTCTATTGATTAATCCTATCTACACGAAGTTTCTTCTCCTGACCCTGCTGTGCCATCTTCCAGTCTATTACTGTGAGTATATTATACTACAGCTGTCGCAGGGTCAAGTCCTGGTATATACTCACTTTGCTAGGGTGTTATTAACCTCATTCTAGCATTTGGGTCTAACTCTGGACTTTACCTATCCTGACATTACAAACAGGCCATATAATGGACCCTGGTGAGTTATCCAGAGCTGTGGCTCTACAGGGACAGCTTCTTGGAACCCACTCTGCACACCTGCAATCCCTGGATTCTAAATTGGATCAAATAACTGCTCTCTTGCATAATCTGTCTCCACCTTCTCAAGTCTCTGCAACACCTGTTGTTCCTGCGGCCAGCTCCAACCCTGCGTTTAATCCGCCACAACCTACAGAACAATTTATTCCTAGAATTCCACTACCGGATAAATATGACGGCAATCCTGAAGACTGTCGAGGATTTCTTAATCAGTGCCGCCTTCACTTCAGAAATAATCCTCAGATGTTTGTTTCTTCTTCCTCCAAGATCACCTTTTTAATTTCTCTTATGAAGGGTAAAGCCCTGGCTTGGGTTTCTCCACTGTTGGAAAAGGATGATCCTTTGCTCCAGGATATTGACACTTTTGTATCTATATTTTCTTCTGTGTTTGATAAACCTGGTAGATCAGCGGCGGCTGAAGCAGGACTTTTAGATTTAAGACAGGGATCTCTTTCTGTAGCACAATACGCTATAGAATTCCGGACTTTAGCTGCTGAAACTATGTGGACTCATGGGGCCCTGCGTGCAGCATTTCGTAAAGGTCTTTGTGATCGTTTGAAAGATGAATTGGTTTATATGGATCTTCCCGATTCTCTAGAAGATCTTATCAACTTATGTATCAAGCTTGATGCTCGTTACTCTGAGCGTCTCCATGAACGTGACCGTAACAGAAGATCCTTTATCAGATCTTCCTTTCGTCCTAAGCCTCATTCTCCAAAACTTCCTACTCCAAATACTTCTATCTCTGAGTCAAGTGAACCCATGGAGGTTGGTGCTATTAAATTGTCCGAAGCTGAACGTCTCAGAAGGCGTAATCTGGGACTATGTCTTTACTGCGGTATTAAGGGGCATATGTTAAAAGATTGTCCAACTCGTCCAGTAAAAGCCAGGGCTTAACTCCAGGAAGAGGGACTGAGTTAAGCCGAAGTTCTTTTTCTTCCCTCAATCCCAAGCTGTTTGTTCCAGTTACTGTCCACTTTGGCAACACCAAATTTCAGGCTCAAGCACTCATCGACTCTGGAGCTGCAGGAATGTTTATGGATTCGGAGTTTGTCAATGCTTTTCGTATTCCTTTGCTTTCCAAGAGCCAAATAATTAAGGTCACTACTGTCAGTGATCAACCTTTAGGTTCTGGTTTCATTCGACATTCTACCATTCCACTTCTCATGTCTGTAGGAGTACTTCATTCCGAAACCATTTGCTTTGACATCATCTCTTCCCCATAGTTTCCTCTCATTCTGGGACTTCCTTGGCTTCAACTACATGATCCAGTTTTTTTCCTGGTCTAAAGGAGAGCTTGTTGCTTGGGGATCTTCTTGTTTCACACAGTGTCTACAGAATGCTCCCAAAACTTCTAGTACTGTTGTGGCAGTTTTAGACATTCCTGATTCTTTGCCTGAACAATATCATTCTTTTTGTGATGTCTTTTCTAAAAAAGATGCTGAAGTATTACCTCCTCACCGGACCTTTGATTGTCCCATTGACTTATTACCAGGAGCACCTCTACCTAAGGGTAAAATGTACCCACTTTCTCGTCAAGAAAATGTTTTACTTGAGGAATATATCAAGGATAATTTGGCCCGAGGTTTTATCCGTCCTTCTTCTTCTCCAGTAGGGGCAGGGTTTTTCTTTGTGGAAAAGAAAGATGGAGGTCTTCGCCCTTGCATTGATTATCGAGCTCTTAATCAAATTACAATCAAGAATTGTTATCCACTCCCTCTCATTCCCGAATTATTTGATCGTCTCCAGGGTGCTTCCATCTTTACCAAATTGGATCTTCGTAGGGCATATAATTTGGTCAGAATTCGTAAAGGGGACGAGTGGAAAACTGCCTTCAACACTAGGTTTGGACACTACGAATATTTAGTTATGCCTTTTGGGTTATGCAATGCCCCTGCAGTTTTTCAACATTTTGTTAATTAAATATTTAGAGACTATCTTAATCAATTCGTTATTATCTATCTTGATGATATTCTGATTTATTCCCGGACTGTACAGGATCACATTCATCATGTTACATTAGTACTCCAGAGATTACGTGAAAATTTTCTCTTTGCCAAGCTTGAAAAGTGTTCTTTTCATCAAGAATCTATTCCTTTCCTGGGTTACATTATTTCACCGTCTGGATTCAAGATGGATTCTGACAAACTGTCTGCTATTCTAGATTGGCCTAAACCTACTTCCTTAAAATCTCTTCAAAGGTTCCTGGGGTTTGCCAATTACTATCGTAAGTTCATAAAGGACTTTGCTAACATCTCGGCACCCCTTACTGCTCTTACTAAAAAGGGTCAGGATTGCAAGCATTGGTCTGATCAAGCCTTACAGGCATTTGAATCTCTAAAGTCTGCATTTACTTCGGCTCCCATTCTTTGCCATCCTGTTCCGACTCTCCAATTCATTCTTGAAGTGGATGCTTCTCTGATTGCTGCTGGGGCAGTACTTTCTCAGCGGAATCCTGTTTCTAGCAAGATCCTTCCTGTGGGATTTTTCTCCAAGAAGTTCAATACTTCCGAACTGAATTATGACGTTGGTAACAAAGAACTGTTAGCTATTAAAATGGCTTTGGAAGAATGGAGACATCTGCTGGAAGGCACTGTTCAACCATTTCTTATACTCACAGACCATAAAAATCTTCTGTATCTTCATACTGCCAAACGCCTCAACTCACGTCAAGCCTGATGGGCTCTGTTCTTCTCCAGATTTAATTTTGTCCTCTCTTATATTCCTGGCTCTAAGAATACGAAAGCAGACACTTTGTCTAGACAATTTCTGGCTTCTGATTCTATATTTCTGGATTCTGAACCCATTCTCCACCCTGCTAAAGTTCTGGCTCAGTTATCTACGTTTCCTTTACAAGCATTACAGTCTGCTCAAGCTTCTGTTCCTTCATCTTATAACATACCTCCTGGGATCTTGTTTGTACCTACTGAATTCCGCCTAAAACTTCTTCGTTGGGCTCATGATAATGTTCTGTCTGGACATCCTGGAGTGCGTAATACTTTGTGGAGACTCAAACAACATGTCTGGTGGCCTTCCATGGGCAAAGATGTCAAGGATTATGTTGCAGCTTGTCATTCCTGTACCTCAAATAAACAGTCTTCATCTTTACCTCTTGGTCTCTTACAACCTCTGCCTGTTCCGTATTATCCCTGGTCTCATGTTTCCATGAACTTTATTACAGATCTTCCTAATTCTGCTGGAAACAAGACCATATGGGTGGTGGTAGATAGGTTTTCCAAAGCAGCTCATTTTGTTCCATTAACTGGATTACCATCGGCCCAGAAACTTGCTGAATTGTTTATTCTCCATATCACCAGATTACATGGTTTTCCTTTGGACATCGTTTCTGATCGAGGAGTTCAATTTGTCTCAAGATTTTGGAAATCCCTATGCAAACAGTTTGGAGTTACCATATCTCTTTCTACTGCTCATCATCCTCAGTCCAACGGTCAAACTGAGCGGGTAAATCAATCTCTTGAGTCCTATCTCAGGCACTATGTTAATCATCAGCACTCCAATTGGTCTCAACTTCTTCCTTTAGCAGAACTAGCTTACAATTCCCGCTTCAACTCTTCTTTACAGACTTCTCCTTTCAAGGCAGCCTATGGATTCGAACCTAGAACTTTTCCTATGTCTTCGGGAGGTTCTGGAGTTCCTGGAGCAGATCGTACAGTGAGAAGTCTTTGTAAACACTGGAAGAAGATTCGGGAAATTCTTTTTCTCTCTACTCGAAAGTATAAACGATTTGCTGATCGCAGACGCCGGAAGGCGCCCTCTTTTTGGACTGGAGACAAGGTTTGGATCTCCACCAGATTCATCCGACTCAAACAACCCTGTGCTAAATTGGGCCCCAAATTCATCGGACCATTCAGGATTGTTTCCAAGGTATGTTCTACTGCCTACAGGATGGCTTTACCAAATGTAGAGTTCCCTCTCCGTTCCTTGTGGATGGTACTTCAGAATTTGAGATCAGTCAAATTCTTGATTCCAGATTAAGGGGTAACCGTCTATACTATTTGGTCCATTGGAAGGGATATCCCATCACTGAACGTTCTTGGGAACCTGCTTCTCATGTCCGTGCCTCTGCCTTGATCAAACAGTTCCACGCCCAGAATCCTTCAAAGCCTGTTCGTGTTCCCCAGAGGGGTCCTTGAGGTGGGGGCACTGTCGCAATCGCTCAGCTGCTGATCGCTTTCTTCTGCCTCTGTCTCAGCGCGGTAGCGCTTTCTTGGTTGCTTAGCAACCCTGTTCCTGTCGGCACTTCTGATGACGTCAGGAGGCCTTCTTATTCCGGCGTCTCCTCTCATCGGTGCCTGTTTGTTTTCACTCGTTGGCTAAGTGAGTACAAGTTATACCTGTGTTATTCTGAACCTGTGCCTTCTTATTCTGAACCCTGAACCCCTACCTGCCTGATCATATCGTTGCTGGACACTTCTTACCTGACTACTTTATTGATTATCCTCTTCCTGCCTGATTACACGTTGCTGGACACTGCTTACCTGACTACTCTATTGATTATCCTCTTCCTGCCTGATTACACGTTGCTGGACACTGCTTACCTGACTACTCTATTGGTTAACCCATACCTGCCTGATTACACGTTGCTGGACACTGCTTACCTGACTACTCTATTGGTTAACCCTTACCTGCCTGATTACACGTTGCTGGACACTGTTTACCTGACTACTCTATTGGTTAACCCATACCTGCCTGATTACACGTTGCTGGACATTGCTTACCTGACTACTCTATTGGTTAGTCCATATCTGCCTGATTATACGTTGCTGGACATTGCTTGCTTGATTACTCTACTGGTTAACCCCTATCTGCCTGATTACACGTTACTGGATATTGCTTGCCTGACTATTCTATTGGTTAACCTTACCTGCCTGATTACACGTTGCTGAACATGCTTGCCTGATTACTCTATTGATTAATCCTATCTACACGAAGTTTCTTCTCCTGACCCTGCTGTGCCATCTTCCAGTCTATTACTGTGAGTATATTATACTACAGCTGTCGCAGGGTCAGGTCCTGGTATATACTCACTGTGCTAGGATGTTATTAACCTCGTTCTAGCATTTGGGTCTAACTCTGGACTTTACCTATACTGACAATTTCAACATTAGACCCAGTGGTAATACAACCACAACAATTCATTCTGATTAGATTCAGAAGAATATTGAAGGGGAGGAAAATAAAGGAGTAAACCCATAGGTTAAAGTAGCTTACAAAAACCCAAGAATAAGAAAAAACTTTTGGCTTACAACAAACAACCATATTCTTCAAATATGAATAGAAAATATGTATATAAACAATAGTACGACTCTTCCGGGTCCAAATAGACAACAGTATCAGAAACAGGTTTGGACTGAGAATGATAATTATTATCATAGTGACCATGATCATCAGTCCAATAGAACGAATGGTCACCATTCTAATCATATTAATGAGGAAAGGGTGAATTTGAATATAACAATAGAAGTAACAATTTTAGATATAAGAATCCTTCCCATTATACAGATGAGAGAGGGGGTGATCATGGATTTGACAATAATTCTAAACAGTTTTACAACCAAAGAGAAAAAGGTTATGATTACAAACAGTACAAGAATGGGCAAATCACAGGTTTTTCATTCAAACCGAAAGCAGACCAATCAGACACAGTATCCAAGACACGCACCCATACGCTTAAAACAATTGTTAAGGGAGCCAATTAGAGAACATGTAATTACACCTATGAAAAAAAAAGATTCTACGCAAACGTGGCAGGCGAGGGCGAGCCAAGTCAATCAAAAAGGAGAAACTTAAATGAATGAGAGAGGGCATATTTAATTTATCTAGCCATAACCTCACTAATGAAGAGGTCGGTGTATTAAATAGGGGCCTCTCCTTTTGTCCATCTAATAACCATAATTTCTTTGAATTGTTTGTGGATTTCAATAGATTTGTGCAGATCTATAGATTCAGAGATATTTCTGTGATTAAAAACTTTGGCATTCAGGCCATCTAACTATCCTTACAGATAATATGGTAGAAAGACATCTAACAGAAATTATATTCTTTAAACCGGATGGTTTGTGTGTTTTAATAAAGTATTTTACATTCTAATAAGAGACTTTATCCACACCACAAAAAAACTATTATAGTATTAACCCCTAAACCGCCATAGCCCACATAGCCTATTAAATCTATTAACCCCTAATCTGCTGCCGCCACCAACGTCACCGCCACTATAGTAAAGTTATTAACCCCTAAACCTAACCCTAACCCTAACACCCCCCTAACTTAAATATTATTTAAATAAATCTAAATAATATTACTATTATTAACTAAATTGTTCCTATTTAAAACTAAATACTTACCTATAAAATAAACCCTAAGATAGCTACAATATAATTAATAATTACATTGTAGCTATTTAGGATTTATTTTTATTTTACAGGCAACTTTGTATTTATTTTAACTAGGTACAATAGCTATTAAATAGTTAATAACTATTTAATAGCTACCTAGTTAAAATAACTACAAATTTACCTGTAAAATAAATCCTAACCTAAGTTACAATTGCACCTAACACTACACTATCATTAAATTAATAACTACAATTACCTAAAATTAAATAAAATTAAATAAACTATAGTGCAAAAAAAACTAAATTACAGAAAAAAATTACAAGAAGTTTAAACTAATTACACCTAATCTAAGCCCCCTAATAAAATAAAAAAGCCCCCCAAAATAATAAAATCCCTACCCTATACTAAATTACAAATAGCCCTTAAAAGGGCTTTTTGTGGGGCATTGCCCCAAAGTAATCAGTTATTTTACCTGTAAAAAAAGAAATACAACCCCCCCAACATTAAAACCCACCACCCACACACCCAACCTTACTCTAAAACCCACCCAATCCCCCCTTAAAAAAAACCTAACACTAACCCCTTGAAGACCACCCTACCTTGAGCCGTCTTCACCCAGCCGGGCAGAAGTCTTCATCCAATCCAGGCAGAAGAGGTCCTCCAGCCGGGCAGAAGTCTTCATCCGATCCGGGCAGAAGAGGTCTCCTCCAGCCGGGCAGAAGTCTTCATCCAAGCGGCATCTTCTATCTTCTTCCATCCGACGAGGAGCAACTCCATCTTGAAGACATCCGACGCGGAGCTTCCTTCCTGGCCGACGGACTAACGACGAATGAAGGTTCCTTTAAATGACATCATCCAAGATGTCGTCCCTTGAATTCCGATTGGCTGATAGAATTCTATCAGCCAATCAGAATTAAGGTAGGAAAAATCCTATTGGCTGATGCAATCAGCCAATCGGATTGAAGTTCAATCCGATTGGCTGATCCAATCAGCCAATAGGATTGACCTTGCATTCTATTGACTGTTCCAATCAGCCAATCAGAATTCATCTTGGATGACGTCATTTAAAGGAAAATTCATTCGTCGTTAGTCCGTCGGCCAGGAAGGATGCTCCGCGTCGGATGTCTTCAAGATGGAGCCGCTCCTCGTCGGATGGAAGAAGATAGAAGATGCCGCTTGGATGAAGACTTCTGCCCGGCTGGAGGACCTCTTCTGCCCGGATCGGATGAAGACTTCTGCCGGGCTGGAGGACCTCTTCTGCCCGGATCGGATGAAGACTTCTGCCCGGCTGGGTAAAAACGGCTAAAGTTAGGGTTGTCTTCAAGGGGTTAGTGTTAGTTTTTTTAAGGGGGGATTGGGTGGCACAGCAAACAGAGAGATCCTTCTGCTGACGCGTTTCCTGCCTCACTGGCAGTTCATCAGAGCATTCGGATAGTACTTTCTGATACTAATTTAACCCCTGCTTATACAAGACTAAGGTGATATATATTACTGATTCGTCAAAGATATATACAGCAAAAATTCTAAGAAACAATCTTAAAATAGAAAACATACTTTAAAAACAAGAAATGGGAACTATTAAATAATAGTTTGTAACAACAAAGAAAAATAATGTTAATTAGCAAACACATACATATCGGTAAAATGTACAATGAATGACTTCACGCCATTAGTGACTAGATATTAACCCGTAATAATAATTTTTCAAGAGTTAAATAATTGACACATTTGCAGACTAAATCACTTGTGTAAAAGATAAATGCTAACTGTAATAAAGAGTCTGCAAACGTATCAATAAGGTCATTATCACAGATATGGCGTGATGTACAAAAAAAGTCAAAATTTGTACAAAGTACCGTATTTTAAGATTAAAATCATGTATATTGGAACAGATATAATATGATTCCTAGAACAATAGTTGTACACAAAATTTTAATCAGACCATACTTACACATTCGTACAGACAAATGGATGGATAATGAACTATGAATGAAATATTGATATCCAATCTGTATCTAACACCAGAATAAGAAAATAAAATAAAAAGACAGCCGAATAGAGAGGCTTATATTAGAGGCATAATGATTCATCTATCAATAAAAAGTTTTACATCACTGATCTTGTTTATTCCGCAAGGAGAACCAGTTTTTAATGTATAAATCCAATATACCTCTCTTTTACTTAGGGCCTGGTATCTATCGCCTCCTCTAACACTCAAGGTAACCTGTTCTATACCTTGGAACTTGAAATACCTTAAACGATCCTCATGTTGAAAAAAGTGTTTTGCAACTGTTGTCTTAGGGGTCTCAGCCTCTAGGGACAGTAGATGTTCTCTAATTATGTCTTTAAGGTTCCTAGAGGTGAGACACACATATTGAAGTTTACATAGCATACAGGTTACAAGATAAACTACAAAAGTAGAATTACCGTTAATCTTTTCCCTTATTTTATAAGTTAAACCTGTATTAGTGGACATGAAACTATCTCCCATAATGAAATAATCACAACTTTTACATGGTTTTACTCCACATTTGTGAAATTTGTGGTGGGATTCCAATTTTGGAGTGTACATTTACTAAAGCTAGTTACGGCCTAAAAATCACACGATTATATATCTGCACTAAATTTGAATTTCAATTTGTAATTTAGTATAGAGTAGGGAATTTTATTATTTTGGGGGGCTTTTTTATTTTATTAGGGGGCTTAGATTAGGTGTAATTAGTTTAAACTTCTTGTAATTTTTTTCTGTAATTTAGTGGGGGGTTTTTTGTACTATAGTTTATTTTATTTAATTGTATTTAATGTTAGGTAATTGTAATTAATTTATTTAATTAATTTAATGATAGTGTAGTGTTAGGTGTAATTGTAATTTAGGTTAGGATTTATTTTACAGGTAAATTTGTAGTTATTTTAACTAGGTAGCTATTAAATAGTTATTAACTATTTAATAGCTATTGTACCTAGTTAAAATAAATACAAAGTTGCCTGTAAAATAAAAATAAATCCTAAAATAGCTACCATGTAATTATTAATTATCTTAGGGTTTATTTTATAGGTATGTATTTAGTTTTAAATAGGAATAATTTAGTTAATAATAGTAATATTATTTAGATTTATTTAAATAATATTTAAGTTAGGGGTGTGTTAGGCTTAGGGTTAGACTTAGGTTGAGGGGTTAATAAAAAAATTTATAGTGGCAGCGACGTTGGCGGCGGCAGATTAGGGGTTAATAGATTTCATAGGCTATGTGGGCTATGGCGGTTTAGGGGTTAATACTAGAATAGGTTTATTGCGGTGTGGGCTATGGCGGTTTAGGGGTTCATAGACTTTATTAGTTATTGCGGTGGGGGATTGCGGTTGACAGGTAGATAGACATTGCGCATGCGTTAGGTGTTATTTTTCAAGGCATTTTCAGGAGTTACGGTGCTCCCATACTCAGCGCAAGGCCTGCTATGGCTGCCTTTTATGGCGAGGTAATAATGGAGTAAGATTTCTCCATTTTCGCCATGTAAGGCCTTGCGCTGGATATTGGAAACCGATTTACGACACGGTCCCATGTTAGCCTATGGGAGTAAAAATTGCGAGCGAAGGGTGAAATATACGGGTATAACTTGTATGCTATGCCGTATATGTGATACCAAAACAGCGCAAAAACCGGCGTCGCCGGCTTTTGCAGGCGACGCTCTATATGTAATGGAGGCCCAGATAGTAAATAAGAAAAATAAAAATTAATATAAAATTCATATATAAACATAGTTCACTATGTTTTGCTTCTCTTCCTCTTGTAAAATATATAGAGATATATTCTATGGATTATTTTACAGTATGTTTAATAATTTTTATTGTAATATTTCTATAATGCACCTTTAGAATACAAAATTTTCATGTGCTTATAATCAAACCACGTTAAGATCGAAATTGAGAAACATAATGCGCAAAACGCATATTTTACATTCCTATGTTCTTCACATACAGCTAGATTACGAGTTATGCGCGCTATAGGGAAATTAACAAACGCAACAAAAGTTGCGTTATTTAAACCCCTAAAGCGCAGCCATTACAAGTTTTTGAAAACCTGGCTTGTGCGTGTGATATGGTGCTTTTAAGCTCCATACCGCACAAAAAACAAGCGCTGTTTTGACGTTCTCATGCGCGCTTTCCACATAGACATCAAATGGGAGAGCAGGTCAGAAAAAAGTCTAACACCTGCGATCGCAGAAAGAAAAGCTCTGTAACGCAGCCCCATTGATGTCTATGGGGAAAAAAAACTAACGTTAAAACCACCCTAACATAAACCCTTAGTCTAAACACCCCTAATCTGCCCCCCACCGACCTGGGGCCCGATCCGATATGCAGCGTCGCCCGCAAAAGCCGGCGACGCTAAAATTTGCGCGGGTTTGGTATCCTCTTTACGGCATCACCTAGAAGTTACGCTCGTAGTTTTTTGGGCCATAGGCAGGTATACCAAACCAGTGCAGTTTGGTATCCAATATACAGCGTAAGGACTTACGTGGCGAAAATGGAGAAATCTTACTCCATTTTCACCTCACCTCGCCACAAATTACAGGCATAGTAAGCCTTACGCTGTCTATTGGAGCCCCGTAACTCCCTAAACTTCCTGCAAAATAAAACCTAACACCAAACGCATGCGCAATGTCTATCTACCTGTCAACCGCGATCCCCCGCCGCAATCCCTAATAAAGTATTTAACCCCTAAACCGCCGCACATGGACCCCGCCGCCACCTACAATAAAAGTATAACCCCCTAATGTGATCCCCCAACACCGTCGCAAGCTACATTACATACCCCCTAATGTGAGTCCCTTACACTGCCGCCATCTATCTTACCTACCCCCTAAAGTGAGCCCCTACCATGCCGCCATCTACCTTACCTACCCCCTAAAGTAAGCCCCTACCCCGCCGCCATCTATCTTACCTACCCCCTAAAGTGAGCCCCTTACACCGCCGCCATCTATTTTAAAAATATTAACCCCTAATTTAATCCCCCTACATCGCCGCCAGCTATAGTAACTATATTAACCCTAATTATATTAGGGTTAATATAGTTAATATAGTTATTATATTATGTATATTAACTATATTAACCCTAATTATATTAGGGTTAATATAGTTAATATCGTTATTATATATATATATATATATATATATATATATATATATATATATATATATATATATATTAAGTATAATAACACTATTTAACTCTAAAATCCCTAACTAAATTCTTATTAAAATAAATCTAATTAATATTAATATTATTAATTAAAATATTCCTATTTAAATCTAAATACTTACCTATAAAATAAACCCTAAGATAGCTACAATGTAATTAATAATTACATTGTAGCTATTTTAGGGTTTATATTTATTTTACAGGTAACTTGGTATTTATTTTAACTAGGTACAATAGCTATTAAATAGTTAATAACTATTTAATAGCTACCTAGTTAAAATAATTACCAATTTACCTGTAAAATAAATCCTAACCTAAGTTACAAATACACCTACACTATCACTAAATTAAATAAACTACAAATATCTAAACTAAAATACAATAAAATAGTCTAAACTAAATTACAAAAACAAACACTAAATTACAAAAAATTAAAAAAATTACAAGGTTTTTAAGCTAATTACACCTATTCTAAGCCCCCTAATAAAATAATAAAGCCACCCAAAATAAAAAAAATTCCCTACCCTATTCTAAATTAAAAAAGTTCAAAGCTCTTTTACCTTACCAGCCCTTAAAAGGGCCTTTTGCGGGGGATGCCACAAAGAATTCTGCTCTTTTGCCTGTAAAAGAAAAACACAATACCACCCCCCAACATTACAACCCACCACCCACATACCCCTATTCTAAACCCACCCAAACCCCCCTTAAAAAAACCTAACACTACCCCCCTGAAGATCTCCCTACCTTGTCTTCACCCAGCCGGGCCGAACTCTTCATCCGATCCGGGACGATGTCCAATCAAGCGGCAGTGAAGTCTTCTTCCATCCAGGCGATGTCTTCAATCAAGCGGCAGTGAAGTCTTCTTCCATCCGGCGATGTCTTCTTCCATCCGGCGATGTCTTCAAGCAAACGGCATCTTCAATCTTCTTTCTTCGCTCCTCCGTCGCGGAGCATCCATCCGGCACAACGACTTCCCGACGAATGAGGTACCTTTAAATGACATCATCCAAGACGGCGTCCGTCTAATTCCGATTGGCTGATAGGATTATATCAGCCAATCGGAATTAAGGTAGAAAAATCAGATTTTTCATATTTACGATTTCAGCAATAACTATTCTTATTACTGGACAACCTGAGACGCTAAAGAGATCAAACTAAAAACTTCTTTCTGCACCTTTAGCTGGCCGGTGAGCGGATCAAGTGAGTGCACAATTTATTACTACCGAGAGGAGAGGTGGGCCTGGAGGAGCTCTCTGCTTTCCTGTGGGCTACCTTTGTGATTCAACTACAGCTCCGGAGGGTCAGCATATCATTTTTGAAACACCCGGTACCGAGATTGCTAAGACTAAAGGTAGCTCAAGTGCTGTATACCTAAGTACTTAATTGTACACCTGGCCGTAACTTCTAGACCACTCCATAAAACCCAGTGACATCTACTCATCGGTGACCTGAACCTCTTGGTAAGCGGCGACATAACCTGGTCGCAAGGTAAAGCCTGACAATTTGTAAGTGCGCTACTGCAGGTCTGCCATCTTCCAGATCCCATGCTGCTCAAGGGGGAACACCGGCGCTGCTCTAGGACAATCAGTCACTATTGGTCCTTAATGCTACACGGAGGGTAAGTCCTATATATAAACGCTCTCCTTTAACTTGTCTAAATCTCCGCTTATGAGACTTTATGTGCCCCTAAACTGGACTCTGAGCCTGTTAGTGTCAAGCGGACACTGCTGCTCCTATCAAAAAATAAAGGAATAAATAAGAGGGGCTTGAGTTTAATATTAATAAACAGGATTTTCATACGCTGTGGATTAAAAGAGACTGTACATTAAGTGGAGTTCAAAGTGTGTGTGATTATTAGCCGGATACTAACTTGAGGAGCAGAGAGTGACAACAGACTAAGAAGCTGCTTATTGCAAAGCGTATCTACCTTCTGTGAGCCTATGTATGAGCCTTTGTAACGAGAGACAGACCAATAAGGATAAAGATCATATCCCCTTGTTGGTAACACTGGCTACTACGATTAATAAATATACAATAAAAGAATCTGTTTAGTGTATTTGAACTGCATTGACAACATTACACTGAGAATAATGCCATTAAATTACACTATACACCGAAGAAAGCACTTTAATCAAGCTCACACTAACAAAGGAACTTTCTTATATTTACTGGAACAACAGGGCTCTCTCCTCCCTTTCTTGTTGGCCCATTAGCCGACAGGTCATACCCACTCTCCTTTTCCCCTAAATGGTTCAGAAGGAACACCTCCCCAGGAGAGAGGCCTACATTTTCTATATTTGAGAGATCTGCAAGCAATATCTATCTGTGCTTAGAAGCTATATGTTCAGGGTCTAAGATAATTGCCACACAAAGAGCTCCTTAAACTACCTCTCATATATAATATCTCACTGGTCTTACACTCCCCCTTAGTGAGAGAAATTGCTAGTTTCTGACCTGTTGGACTATGTATTATCTACTAATGGAGTGCTAATGCACTAACATGTGGGGGGGGGGGACCATGAACCACTGAGCATCTACTCTCCCTTTTTGTTTTGTTTTACTCTGCATGACAGCACAGCATTATTAGAAGGCCCACACTCTATGCTAGCAAGTCTCCATTGTGACCTCTGCTATATAAAAAGATCTTGCACTCATGGCACATCTCAATAAGAGGAAGCCCAAAACTCCAGCTACTGGACCCAAAAGGACAGTGGCGGACCACTTTACTACCATCTCTCCCTCATCTCCAGAAGACCAGCAGGAAAATCCGGCTATGTCCCAAGCTGAGTCTGATACCGTTGCCTCTGCTTTTCAAGCTCTCCAAGAGGCGGCCCCAGCTACAGTGACTCCTAACTTCATTTTGGACTCTCTTAAATCCTTGCTGGCAGCCCATCACTCTGCCTTCCAATCTCAAATTACAGCATCTTTAGCTGATCTGCGAAAAGATCTTAACAGGAGGATATGGTCGTGGATCAAGCCAACATCTTAGCTTATGCTAAAAGTCTGGCAGAACAATTAAACATGTTAGAAGATAAACTAGCGGACATGGAGGACAGCTTTTGCAGAAACAATTTGCGGCTAAGAGGCATCCCAGAGACTGTAGCCCCTGGAGATCTAATCCCATTTCTGATGGAGTACTTCGGGCACTTAGCCCGCCCGGCTGATGCAACTGAGGGCCTAATTGATAGAGCTCATAGGGCCTTAAGGCCTAGAAGTTTGTCATCTGAAAAACCTAGGGATGTTATTGTAAGATTGCACTTCTATACATATAAAGAAAAGCTAGTGCGAGCTTCTCTTGCTAAGCCCACCCTTCCAACTCGATTCCAGGATGTCAATGTGTTTGCGGATTTTTCATACCATACACTCCAGCAGAGGAAAACCTTTGGGGACTTTACCAAATTTTTGAGGACTCTTAATATTAAATATATATGGGGACATCCCACTAGGCTTATAGTTCACAGAGACAATCAACAGTATACCATCACCAGCCTAGACCAAGCCCACAAACTAATGAAGCTTTGGGACAATCAAACCTCAACAGATGGCCCTTCAAAGAATTCATTGAATCCATCAGCCCCACATTGGGTCTCCTCTTCACGGGGAGCTTCTGATAGTTCAAACCCTTCTGGTTCTACACAAGCACTTGGTGATAATTGAACATGGACTGTTTACAAGGGTAATATGTCTGCTAACCTTTTCTATATTGTAGGTGCCCTTAGGGAAACTAGGGGTGAAGATATACAAAGTAATGGACACATGTTAATGTTTTAATTATGTTTCCTCCTAGTTACTCTTGACTTATGCTGGGCTAAAATGTAGAGCTAAATGTGACGTATGTTTTATTTTCTCCTTTGTAATTTTTTTTTTATTTTTTTTATTTTAATATACATTTGTTTGTATTATTCCATGCTGCGAAATACATGTTGCTAATATAAATACTCCCTACTGCAGATACACCTGGTAGCATACAGATATGAGAATGCCCATTGTTACATAGAAGTTTACTTAATATATTTTTGTGTATTTTTTCCCACCCCCCCCTTTTTTTTTTTTTCCTTCCCGCCTTCTACGTGTTTTCGATATAATGTGTTCTATATTTGGTGCAAAAACACACAGTTCAGGGTATATATTTCTGTACCATAATTTATCTGTTTGCATGTTATAAAAGTTTGTCCTAGGTACATCTAGTTATATATAGTAAACTCGTTAGCCATGATTTTACTACTGATCATTATACCTCTTTCTTCTATGAGTTACCATTCACCATCTTACCTCATGTGTCTGTTAGTTGATAGCTTACATCCCCCTCACCCCCTTTTTTTTTTTTTCTCCTCAGAGCATGTATGCTTCCCCCAGAATGTGATTCCCCCTCATCTCCCATTCTAAGCTCCCTGCTACTCACTCTCAATTAACTGCTAAGTTCAGTTACCCCCCTCCTTAAGGAACTCTGAATATTGATTTCAGAGGCTACCAAAGCGGTTTATCTTTTTAAATACCGCACAACCCTGTCCTATGTTATCAGGTTAAGACTTTTCATAAGATCTTCACCCAGTGCTCTCTGACCTTCCTCTCTTTTTTTTTCACTTTCTTCTTAATTTCATCTCTCTTACTTTACTCCCTTTTTTTTTTTTTTTTTTTTTTTCTTCTCTCCTCTCCCTCTTTCTCTCTTCCCCTCTACCCCTCCCTGGATAAATCCAGTAGACACCTACCATAATGCCATATAATTGTGTTACCAAAAATATAAGGGGACTAAACTCCCCGACCAAACGGAGTATACTACTGAGGTCTGTATATAAGAGTAAGGCTCATTTGGTATTCTTACAAGAGACCCATTGGTTGAGAGATACAAGGGTTCCTTTGCAATCTAAGTTGTTCCCGGTGGTGGAGACGGCGGGCTTCTCCTAAAAATCGAGAGTCGCTATTCTTATCCACAAAGATATACCGTATGACCCAGTCCATGTTGAGGTTGATCCACAGGGCAGGTATCTGATTCTGCAGACTGGATGTGTAGCTTATACGTTGGCTTCTTATTATGGACCAAATAAACAACATATAACTATGTTGCGCAAGTTTTTAAATAAACTAGACAGTTTGCGCCAGGGATCTCTTCTCATTGCAGGAGATTTCAATATGGTCTGGGACCCTTCATTGGACAAAAAGTCAAACAAATCCCATAAATGTGATAAAGCCTTAGTTGACCTATCCTATAAATTCAAAAATCTTATATCTCAATTCTATTTATTTGATGTTTGGCGAGCCCTCAACATGTCGTCGAGAGATTATACCTTCTTCTCATGGTTCACCATTCTTATTCGCATATAGATTTCTTTTTCTGTGAACCAAGACTTCTAGATTGTATCTCTAGATCATGGATTCCTCCATGCCCTTGGTCTAATCATGACCCTGTGCACATTTTTCTTAAATCGCCGCTAGAATTGCATTGTATGCCAGTGTGGCGACTTTCACCAAATATCTTTTCGGACCCTAGTACAACAGCTGGTATCACTAAAGATATAACTGAGTTTCTTCAAATCAATGATAATGGAGAAGTAGATGATTTTACACTATGGGCTTTTTTGAAGGCATATGTGAGAGGGTCTTTTATTAAAGTTGCAGCAAAAGAAAGCTAGAGGCGAAACATTGGCTCAGTTAATGGTGACTCTTCGGAAGCTTACCACTGAACACAAAAAAGACCCAACGCCCTACTTACGCGAATAACTCACTGATCTTAAGACGAAAATAGTTCAACTGGAAACCGAAAGATCTGCGAGTAGACTTCTTAGACTTAAGGAAACCTTCTATATTAAAGGCAATAAAGCCGATCGGCTTTTAGTCAATCGATTACGTCAACGCACGGCGGCGGCCCGCATCCATTCTTTAAAATCGGAAGGCCAAAACATAACCCACCCAAGGGGGATAGGTTCAGTTTTTGCGAATTACTATAAGTCCCTTTATAATCTGTCAAAAGACAATAGAACCTCCCCTCCAACTCTGGATTGTATAGGTGAATTTCTCTCCTCTCCAGATCTCCCCACAACTCCTGACGCACAGGTGGAGGCACTACAGGCCTCTATTTCCAGTGCTGAGATTAAAACTGCTATCCTGTCCCTTAAGGCCTTTAAATCACCGGGGCCAGATGGTTTTTCAGATATCTTCTATAAAAAAATTCCAACCGCAGCTTATTCCTCTTTTATTGCGGTTTTTCACTAAGGCAAGCATATGCGGTACCTTTCCTACTGAGTTCTTGCAGGCTACTATTATTACGCTCACCAAACCAGGGAAGGATCCTACTGAATGCTCAAGCTACAGACCTATCTCTTTGTTAAATCTAGACGTCAAGATATATGCAAAAATTTGGTCTGCGTGCCTTAATCTCCTACTACCATCCCTAGTCAATTGTGACCAGGTAGGTTTTGTCAAATGGTGTCAAGGGCCTGACAATACCAGAAGATTATTAAATATATACTTTGAAGCAAATAGGTTGGGCCTGCCCTGTGTCACCCTGTCATTGGACGCAGAAAAGGCCTTCGACAGGGTGAACTGGGATTATATGTTTGCGGTCCTACGAAGGTTTGGTTTGCCCACTTCATTTATTATGGCCATAGCAGCCCTGTATTCCAACCCATCTGCCACAGTCAGAGGACTTGGGTTCTGCTCTGATCCATTCGAGATCACAAATGGAACGAGACAAGGCTGCCCACTATCACCACTTATATTTACACTTGTTATGGAACCGTTGGCTACTGCCATTAGGTCATCCCCTCAAATAGTGGGAGTGGACATCCATCACGAAACCCAGACTACAGCTCTGTTTGCTGATGACTTGATGGTGCTGCTTTCAGACCCAGTTAAGTCTTTGCCACACCTTTTCTCCCTACTAGAGAAGTTTGCTTCAGTTAGCTATTATAAGCGTAACGTCTATAAATCAGAGGCTTACGCTATCAATATTTTGGAAGCCACCCTAGCCGAACTGAGGAGGCGATACAAATTCAATTGGTCTACTTCGCATATTAAACATTTGGGTGTGGTCTTATCACATAGCATCCCCAATATTCTCTCCTTGAACTTTTCTCCCTTACTATCGGAAATAGAAGCGTCCACAAAGACCTGGAATGTACCATCTTTATCATGGTTGGGTCGCATAGCTGCATTTAAGATGAGCCTGCTACCTAAGTTGACCTATTTATTCAGATCGTTACCTATCCCAATATCTAAGTCTTTGATCCATAAATTCCAACAACTATGTAATAAATTTATCTGGCGAAATAAGGTTCCTAGAGTTCCTAGCCTGTGTCTGCTGGAGGGGCGGCTGCCCCGAACATTCTTTACTATCATGAAGCTGCTCGCCTATCCCATGTGACGCAATGGGGTATGCCAGCTGATAGCAGGTGGGCAGAGCTGGAACAGGCTTCGCTTCCGTCGGGAGTTTTTCTTGAGGACCTGATTTGGATCCCTCTACACGCTAGGCCGCAGACTGTTTTAGTTAATCCCATCATAGCTTCTAATTTAAAATTCTGGGACAAAACCCATGACCTACCCACAGTGGTACCCCACCCATCACCGTCTCACAGGATAAAGGGGCTTCTTTTGGCATTGCCGGATACCCACCCATCTCTATGGTCGGCCTTGGATATTATTAAAGTAGCTGACCTATATGAAGGGACTCAGCTACTCTCCTACTGTGGTATTCACAATCACTTTAAATGGTGAATACAAATTTATGACAAAAATAAAGGTTTTGTTGCTCTTTTCTTATAATAAGCAAGAAGAAATAACTTATTCAACTTGTTATATAAGGTGAGGCTTTAGTTTAGTAATTGAATTAATATATATGAAATTATATCTTGAAATAACACATAAGGAAATGTGGATAGTTTCTGATATAAGAATGATACAACAAGGAGAACCACAGGAAGAAATGTGAGTGATAAATGGTTTAAATCACTCAAATGGCAGTTCAATAATATCCAGGGTAAAGTTGTTGCTTTAAGTATAAGCAAGGTTTTCACGCACTCACACAAGCAGACAATAAAATATGTACAGTCCAAACACACTCTCATATATCCCAAATATGTATCAAAAGTACTTTTCCAGATGACAGGTTAATAAGCAAAAGAGGTAATCGATTATAGGTTTGATACAAACAACATAAGGTAAGTATTTGTGCGTGGAGAGCGGTACTTAGCTTATAACCAGGGCGGTTGAGGCAGCGTGGGTATGAGAGAGCTGAAAGGAGCTGACAGGCAGGTAGATTGAGCTCCGGTAACCGCTCAGTGTGAGCGCGACTTCGGCGTCTGTAGTATGAAGTTCCGGTAAGCGTAGTAATCTGGCAGGCTGGTTCCGGTAGGGAGCAAAGGTAGTTAACGAATATGCAGCGCATATAGTTAGGATTGAGCATAAAGACCTGAAAGACTAGTAAAGTCTAAGAGCAAAGTTATTTCACAGGAGACAAAGTGAACTGTGAAGGAACAACTTCAATTTTCAGGCCCAGAATGAGGCTAGACTGTGTCCTTAAATAGGAAGGAAGTTCTTGAGAGGTGCAAATTTAAAGGTATATCACACGTCCCCCCCCTCAGGGAATCACCCCTGGGGATTCTAAATGTGGTTTGAGGGGGTATTTCCTGTGGAAAGTCCTGACCAACTGGGGTGAATGAACAGATGAATGAATGAGCCAGGAGTTATCTTCTGGGCCGTAACCTTTCCATTTAATGAGATATTCCAATTTATGTCTATTTATCCTAGAGTCAAGTATGGATTCTACCTCAAATTCCTCCTGGTTATCCACCATTACAGGAGGTGGGGGTGAGTCAGAAGTGCGAACTTTGACAGGATATGGTTTCAACAAAGAGATATGAAAAGATGGATGAATTTTATAATCTGTAGGCAATTTAAGTTTTACCACATTGGAATTGATTACTTGTTCGATTGGGAAAGGACCCAAAAACTGATTAGCAAGTTTTTTGCTGGGAACATGAAGTTTGAGATTCCTAGTTGAAAGGAGTACTAAGTCCCCAATCTTGTAATCAGGGCCTTGTCTATGAGTTAGATCATAATATCTTTTTTGATAGTTTTTGCTTCCTTCAGATGTAACTTCAGGTCATTTAGTCTTTCTTGGAGATTGGATGTAAATTCTGTAGCTACTGGGGAATTTACTGTTTTACTAGAAAGAGATATAGTGTTAGGGTGGAAACCATATGTCGCATAAAAGGGGGAGGTTTTGATAGATGCGCTTAAAGAATTGTTATATGTAAATTCAGCCATGGGGAGATAATCTGACCAGTCATCTTGGAGATGTGATATATAACAACGTAAGAATTGCTCTATGGTCTGATTCAGTCTCTCTGTTAGTCCATTTGTCTGTGGATGGAAAGCAGTCGTATATCGATGGTCAATCTTTAACAGTTTACATAGAGATCTCCAGAAAGAAGATGTAAACTGGGTTCCCCTGTCTGTAACTATGTTGGTCGGTAGTCCATGTAATCTAACTACTTGGTCAAGAAAAACTCTAGCAGTTGTTATAGCTGTGGGTAATCCCTTGAGAGGGATGAAATGTGCTAGTCTGGTTAAATGATCCACTATTACCATGATAGTGTTATTATGTTGTGAAAGAGGTAATTCAACAATGAAATCCATTGCTATGGTACTCCATGGTTTATCCGGGATAGGCAGAGGTGTAAGTAAACCAATTGGTCTTTTGTGAACTAATTTGTTTCGGGCACAGTTCTCACACCCGGATACATATTCATAGATGTATTTATTCATGCCTGGCCACCAGAAATTACGTCTGGTGAGGTCAATGGTTTTTTGGATTCCCGGATGTCCAGAAATTATATCATCATGGGTATGTGAGAGGACTGATGATCTAATACTCTCGGGTACATATAGTTGATTGTTATGATAGTATAAACCGATTTGAGGGTCTTTGGAACAATACTGGTGAGGTATTGTATCTTCTTTTAAGGCATTATGTACTTCTTGTTCTATAGGTGTGAGGACACCAATGAACTTTTCAGGTGAGATAGTATAATTAAGTGGATCATGGGGTGAAGTTTCTGATATTCTAGATAGAGCATCAGCTTTCGTATTTTGAGTTCCTGGTTTGTAGGTGATGATGAAGTTAAAGCGGTCTAAGAATAAAGACCATCTAGCTTGTCTGGCTGTTAAAGTTTTGTTCTTCTTCAAATATTCAAGGTTCTTATGGTCAGTAAATATTATGAAGGGGAGTTTTGATCCTTCTAAGAGGTGTCTCCATTGTTCTAGAGCACTCTTTATAGCCAGAAGTTCCTTATCACCCACACTATAGTTAACTTCAGCACTAGTTAATGTTCTGGAAAAGAAAGTGATTGGGTGAATTTCACCATCATCACCTTGCTTTTGAGAGAGTACTGCTCCTATGCCAGTGTTAGAGGCATCCACTTCGAGTTGGAATTGAGCTTCAAAATTGGGGAGCGAAAGTATTGGAGCAGTAGTGAATAGTTCTTTAAGGGTATCAAAGGTTTCTTGTGCTTTGTCAGACCACTTGAATTTTTGATTAACACTGGTTAATTGGGTTAGTGGTCTGACTATTGAAGAAAATTTTTTAATAAACTTTCGGTAAAAATTGGCGAAACCAATGAAGCGTTGTAGTGATTTTACAGTGGTGGGAATAGGCCAATCGATAATAGCAAAAATCTTTTCAGGATCCATTTGTATTTTATTAGGAGTGAGTATATAACCTAAGAACTTTATCTTAGAAACATGGAATACGCATTTTTCTAGCTTGGCGTATAATTTGTGTTCCTTAAGACGAGTAAGTACCCATCTTACGTGTTTTTCGTGTTCAGAGGGAGTTTTGGAATATATCAAGATGTCATCTAAGTATATGATAACACAAATGTCCATGAGATCATGGAATATTTCATTAATAAAATGCTGAAATGTCGCGGGAGCATTGCTCAGACCAAACGGCATCACATTATACTGGAAAAGCCCATAGCGGGTTCTAAAGGCGGTTTTCCATTCATGACCTTCTTTCATACGTATGAGGTTATAAGCCCCCTTAAGGTCAAGTTTGGAATAGATAGTTGCTTCATTCAATCGTTCTAATAATTCAGGTATAAGTGGTAGAGGGTATCTGTTTTTAATAGTTATTTCATTTAAAGCTCTATAATCAATGATAGGTCTTATAGTACCGTCTTTATTACGTACCAGAAACATTCCAGCTGATGCTGGTGATGTTGAATGTGATATAAAACCTTTTCGAAGGTTGTCATCGAGATAAGAGCGTAAATAAGTTAACTCTTCTTGTGATAATGGGTATATTTTACCGTGAGGTATTTGAGACCCTGGTATTATATCAATGGGGCAGTCAAACTCCCTATGAGGAGGGAGATTTTCTGCTTCTTTTAAGTCAAACACCTCTGCCAAATCCTGATAAATTTCTGGTAGTTCTTTTTCTATAGTAGAGATTAGCTGAAAAGGATAACAGGTATTTAAACAGTATGGTGATTCTAAAGTTAGCTGTGTGTTTGACCAGTCAATGCTGGGATTATGTTTGTTTAGCCAAGAAAATCCTAGAATAAGAGTATGCATATGGATAGTGATTAAATCAAAGGACAGATATTCAGTATGGCCTTTATCAGTAGTCACTAAAAGTGGTATTGTTTGATGTGTAATGGGACCATTTTGTATGTGTGTGCCGTCAATGAGTTTAACAGATACTGGTTGTGCCTTGCAAACAATAGGGATTTTATTTAATTTAACAAAAGATATATCAATATAATTTCCGGCTGCCCCAGAATCGATCAACTCTTTAGATCGTATGTTTTTCTGATCCCACTGTAAAGAAAGATCAACAGTCAGTTGAGGGTTTTGAGCAAGGAGTAAAATATTATGTTTTATAATCATCTTATCCTTTTTTTGTCTTAGAAGATTAGGGCAGTTTGAAACGGAATGTTCTTTTTGCCCACAATATAAACAAAGGTTTTCAGATTTACGTCTGGCCTTTTCTTCGGGTGTAAGGGGTCCCCTTATAGCTCCAATTTCCATTGGAGTTTGATTGGATGTACCCTTTTCCTGTGTTGGAGTGTAATGATATGAACGTCGCTGTGTTACATCAAAAGAAGCCCTTTCAGCCTTCCTTTCACGTAGTCTACGATCCAGAGTTGTGCTCAATTTTATGAGACCGTTTAAAGATTCAGGCATCTCCAAGCGGGACAACTCATCTTTTAAAGATTCAGAAAGTCCCAATCTGAATTGGTTCTTTAAACTTATTTCATTCCATTTAGAATCATCAATCCACATTTGGAACTCAGTGATGTATTCTTCTACGTTCCTTTTTCCTTGTTTCAAAGATCTTAGTTTAGTTTCTGCAGTGATCTGAGTATGAGAGTCCTCATACAAGGATGTCATTGCTAGAAATTTTTTTTCCAAAGAATCAAGTATTGAATGGTTATTCTCAAAAAATCTGTTTGCCCATGAGCGGGGCTCCCCCTGGAGGAAAGAGATAGTGGTGCATACTTTGATTCTTTCAGAATGATAAGTCTTAGGCCTAAGTGAGAAAAGTAAATTACAAGCATTTTTAAAATCTCTATATTCACTTCGTTTACCAGTGAAGGTTTGTGGGTAATTAATATGTGGTTCAGGTGTTTCTAAAATTTTCACAGGTAAACATTCTTTTATTAGTGTTTTAAGTGCCTTGTTTTCTGTTTGTAATTCAGTTAAAGCCCTTGCTAAGTATTCCAATTTTTGATTGATATTAGTGATTTCATTCTTTATTTCACTGGGATCCATATTATATTTAGTGGTATGTCCTATATTTTATTGGCCTGAAAATTCTGTGGTATTCACAATCACTTTAAATGGTGAATACAAATTTATGACAAAAATAAAGGTTTTGTTGCTCTTTTCTTATAATAAGCAAGAAGAAATAACTTATTCAACTTGTTATATAAGGTGAGGCTTTAGTTTAGTAATTGAATTAATATATATGAAATTATATCTTGAAATAACACATAAGGAAATGTGGATAGTTTCTGATATAAGAATGATACAACAAGGAGAAGCACAGGAAGAAATGTGAGTGATAAATGGTTTAAATCACTCAAATGGCAGTTCAATAATATCCAGGGTAAAGTTGTTGCTTTAAGTATAAGCAAGGTTTTCACGCACTCACACAAGCAGACAATAAAATATGTACAGTCCAAACACACTCTCATATATCCCAAATATGTATCAAAAGTACTTTTCCAGATGACAGGTTAATAAGCAAAAGAGGTAATCGATTATAGGTTTGATACAAACAACATAAGGTAAGTATTTGTGCGTGGAGAGCGGTACTTAGCTTATAACCAGGGCGGTTGAGGCAGCGTGGGTATGAGAGAGCTGAAAGGAGCTGACAGGCAGGTAGATTGAGCTCCGGTAACCGCTCAGTGTGAGCGCGACTTCGGCGTCTGTAGTATGAAGTTCCGGTAAGCGTAGTAATCTGGCAGGCTGGTTCCGGTAGGGAGCAAAGGTAGCAAACGAATATGCAGCGCATATAGTTAGGATTGAGCATAAAGACCTGAAAGACTAGTAAAGTCTAAGAGCAAAGTTATTTCACAGGAGACAAAGTGAACTGTGAAGGAACAACTTCAATTTTCAGGCCCAGAATGAGGCTAGACTGTGTCCTTAAATAGGAAGGAAGTTCTTGAGAGGTGCAAATTTAAAGGTATATCACACCTACCAAGCTTTTCTTCAGAAATATAACCCACCTCTACTTTTACATTTCGAGTTTTGGTGAATAAGAAGCTTCCTTACAACATGGGGCTTTGACAGAGATCCCCTACGATCCAAAACTAAGTGGGAGACGAAATGGGATTTACAGATCTCATTTAAAAAATTGCTTTCGTCCTCTTATCAGGACATTCTGTGCCCTCCAATCTTCTATAAATCTGCACCAATAAAACAGTGGGAATCTTCTTTGACTGTAACCCATGATCCATTAGATTGGCACCAGGCTATTCGACTAACCAAAAAAGAAGCACACTGTGTCACCCTTTATGAACTATTTCTCAAAGTATTATTACAATGGCACATGACATCGGTCCGCCTATTTAAAATATCGCACACAAATTCCCCCAAGTGCTGGAGGGTATGTGTTGCTCTGGGCACCCCAGCCCACATTTGGTGGTTTTGCCCGGTCGTTGCACCATTATGGCAAAAGGCAGTTCATTACTGCAACTCAAAGGGTATCCCAATTTCAGCAACACCCAGCGTGGGTTTGTCCCACATCCTCCCTCCAAAGCTACCTCTCTCGCAGAGACTGTTTTGTGTCTACTTGTTTCTGGTGATCAAGTTATCCATTGCCAGAATGTGGTTGCAGCCGGCCTCTCCACTCTGGGAGCAAATCATGGATACCTTAAAATATCTCAAGTCAATGGAAGCATATGTCTCTCACATACATAGTTCTGAAGACTTACATATCTCAGTTTGGGATTATAGTCCTGTATAACTCTGGATAGTTCTTTTTGAATGTAAAGATCTATACTTCAGCTGATTAAGATGTTGAAATAAAGTGGTTTAGGGTGATGTGGATAGAACACCCGGCCACTATGCAGCTGTATTTCTATTTTTATCCAACGTGAACCCCCTCCCCTCCTCCCCCTGGTGTCTCCTCCTGCCCTCCCCCCCCCCCCTTTTTTTTCTCTTCTTCTTCTCTCTCTCTCTTCTTCTTCCTTTCTCCTTATTTCTATTCAGAGATATTATAAGCATGAAGATCTTTAAATATGATATAATTTATTGAGTTGATCTCATGTACTAATCTATACTTTCTTACCAGGAGCTAACTTTAAACATATTAATCACATGCTAATTTACAACTGTTATTATGTCATAATTACATATTGTTGTTGAACACAATTGTTGTCTTCCTGTTTGCACTAAAGGACATTAGACTTTGATGGGACTTGTGAGGTTTAAACTCCCACATCATATTACCAAGACCATATTGAGACCATATCATCAGTGTAAAAGTTGTATTTGATGTTGTTACTGTTCACATAATATTGATATATAATTTTTCTCATTGTGACTGTATTGTGTATGTCCGAATAAAAATATATTATAAAAAAAAAAAAAAAATCCCACCCCAAAATAAAAATCCTAATCTAGAATAAACTACCAATGGCCCATAAAAGGGCCTTTTGTAGGGCATTGCCATAAGTTAAACAGCTCTTTTACCTGTAAAAAAATACAAACACCCACTAACATTACAAACCCCCAACCCCCTAAACCAACAAAATAAAAACAACTATCTAAAAAAAACCTAAGCTACCCATTGCCCTTAAAAAGGCATATAGCTATTTTACTGCCCAAACCCTAATCTAAAATAAAAACCCACCCAAAAAAACTATAAAAAAAGCCTAACACTAATGACGATCCACTTACAGTTTATAAAGTCCCGCTTGAACGATCTTCATCCCGGCGACGAAGTCCTCATCCAAGCGTCATGAAATCTTCATCCAGACGGCCTCTTCAAACTTTATCCAGGTGGCATCTTCTATCTTGAGCCCGGCAGAGCAAAGCAGGTGTGGCATCTTCTATCTTGAGCCCGGCAGAGCATAGCAGGTTCATCCTGAAGACATCCGACGCGGGGCATCCTCTTTATCCGGTCGCCGACGTACACTGAATCTTCAATGCAAGGGAGCCGTTTCAATATGGTGTCCCTTGCATTCCTTTTGCTGAAAAATTTGAATCAGCCAATAGGAATTAGAGCAGCTCTCATTCTATTGGATGATGATTAAAAAATTTCAGTTAATAGGAATGCAAGGGACGCCATCTTGAATTGCGTACCTTGCATTGAAGATTCAGTGTAAGGCTGCGACCATATGAAGAGGATGCTCTGCTCCGGATGTCTTCAGGATGGACCCACTCCATGCCGCCGGGATCAAGATAGAAGATGCCGCCTGGATGAAGATAGAAGAGGCTGCCTGGATGAAGACTTCTCGCCGCCTGGATGAAGATCGTTCAAGTGGGACTTCAAAAACTATAAGTAGATCGTCGGGGGTTAGTGTTAGGTTTTTTAAGGGTTTTTTGTGTGGGTTATTTTTTTAGATTAGGGGTTGGGCTATTCCTAAACAAGTTAAATGCCCTTTTAAGGGCAATGCCCATACAAATGCCCTTTTCAGGGCAATGGGTAGCTTAGGTTTTTGTTAGAGTTAGGTTTTTTATTTTGGGGGGTTGGTTGGGTGGTGGGTTTTACTGTTGGGGGGGTCTTTGTATTTTTTTACAGGTAAAAGAGCTGTTTAACTTAGGGTAATACCCTACAAAAGGCCCTTTTAAGGGCCATTGGTAGTTTATTGTAGGCTAGGTTTTTTTTGTTTTGGGTGGGCTTTTTTATTTTGATAGGGCTATTAGATTAGGTGTAATTCTTTTGTATTTTGGATCATTTTGTTTGTTATTTTTTGTAATTTAGTCTTTTTTTATTTTTTGTATTTAGATAGTTTGTAATTTTTAAAGTAGTGTAATGTGTATTTTAGTTTAATTTAATGTAATTGGTAGTTAGTTTAATTTTAGTTTAATAATTATATCAGTTTAATTGTTAGTTTAAACTTACGGCCAGATTACGAGTTTTGTGGTAAGAGGGGTGCGGTGCTAATTTGTACTTTATTGTCACCGCTCACTTACCTACAGCGCTGGTATTACAGGTTTTCAGAAACCCAGCGTTAAAAGGCAAGAAGTGAGCGTAGAGCAAAATTGTGCTCCATACCGCACTCCAATACCAGTGCTGCTTAAGTCAGTGGTGAACTGGTTGTACGTGATCGTGCACGATTTCCCCATAGACATCAATGGGGAGAGCCAGCTGAGAAAAAGTCTAACACCTGCAATAAAGCAGCATAAAGCTCAGTAATGCAGCCCCATTGATTCCTATGGAGAAACACATTTTATGTTTACACCTAACACCCTAACATGAACCCCAAGTCTAAACACCCCTAATCTTACACTTATTAATCCATAATCTGCCGCCCCCGACATCGCCGACACCTACATTATTCTTATTAACACCTAATCTGCCGCTCTTGACATTGCCGCCACTATAATAAACATATTAACCCCTAAACCGCCGCACCCCCACCTTGCAAACACTAGTTAAATATTATTAACCCCTTATCTGCTGCCCCAATGTCACCGCCACTATACTATATTTATTAACCCCTAAATCTAAGTCTAATCCTAACACCCCTTAACTTAAATATAATTAAAATAAATATAAATAAAAATTACTATCATTACCTAAATAATTCCTATTTAAAACTAAATACTTACCTGTAAAATAAACCCTAAGCTAGCTACAATATAACTAATAGTTACATTGTAGCTAACTTAGGTTTTATTTTTATTTTATAGGCAAGTTTGTATTTATTTTAACTAGGTAGAATAGTTACTAAATAGTTATTAACTATTTAATAACTACCTAGCTAAAATAAATAAAAATTGACCTGTAAAATAAAACCTAACCTGTCTTACACTAACACCTAACCTAACCCTACAATTAAATACATTCCCTAAATTAAATATAATTAACTAAATTCAATACAATTACCATATTTTCCGGCGTATAATACGACTTTTTAACTCTTGAAAATCTTCTCAAAAGTCGAGGGTCGTCTTATACGCCGGGTGACGTTTTATAACCCTTATTATTACTGAGTTATTTAAGCACCAGTGAGCTGTGTGACGTGTGGGGAGGAGTCGGACACGCTAGTCACACTGTGAATGGACTGAGTTGCAGCTCCTGGCCCACACCACCCTAGATAGGCCCCCGGCTGTGCTGGCCAATGATGCGCCTTAATTGCACAGAGCAGCATGACGTAGTGGTCGCGCCGACACAGACTTCAGGCGGGAAGAAGAGTGAGCAGGAGGGAGCTGCTGAGAGTGACTTGTTTGTGGCATGCTGCCCTGCCCTGCCCTGCCGAAGACGACAGTGAATCCAGATTCAGGCAGAAGTGGTCTGTGCGACTGCGGTGCACTGGTTCAGACTGAGTGAGCGAGGTAGGTCACGGTGACAGCAGGGCAGCAGGCAGGACAGGTTATATGGGATTATATTGACGCAGCACATTGCAGCAGAAATTTTGACGCAGCACATCGCAAAGCTCCAGCTACTAATATGATATAATCAATCATATACCGTATATCATATTAGTAGCTGGAGCTTTGCGATGTGCTGTGCAGTCTCAGTCAGACAGTCAGTCAGCCCACCGTCAGGAGTCCAGTCCTGATGAGGGGTCCCACTCCCTACAAGGCTAAGGGCTGAAAACAAAACACTAGGAAGGCTTTACCGTACTTTAAATACCGTACCCGTATCTTTCTCTGCTAATCACATTTCTTCCTGCACAATTTGCTCCGTAGCAGATGTTACATGACCGCACTGGAATTTGGATGCCTGGCTGTAGTGTAGCTGGTCATGTGACATCTGCTACGGAGCAAATTGTGCAGGGAAGAAAGTTTTACAGACACTGTGCTAGTCTGTGTGTTACAAATCTAAGGGAACTGTTTCATGCTGCTATATACTATGCCTTAATGTCTCCTCTGCTCTGATAACCCTTGCCCATCTGAGTAATATGGATTATGTGACTCCTCAGTGGTTAAGGAATTTCTTTGCTAACTTTGCTCACTCTCCCTCTTTCTCCCCCTCTCTCTCCAACCCCTTCCCTCTCACTTTCCCTCCCTCTCCTCCCTATCCCTCCCTCTCCTCCCTATCCCTCTCTCTCCCCCTCCCTCTCCCCCTCTCTCTCCCCCTCTCTCTCCCCCTCCCTCTCCCCCTCTCTCTCCCCTCCTCTCCCCCTCCCTCTCCTCCCTCTCTCCCTCCCTCTCTCCCCCTCCCTCTCTCCCTCTCCCCCCATCCCTCACTCTCCTCCCTATCCCTCCCTCTCCTCTCTATCCCTCCCTCTCTCTCCCCCCTCTCTCCCCCTCCCTCCCCCTCCCTCCCTCTCTCTCTCTCTCCCTCCCTCTCTGTCTCCCTCCCTCCTCTGCCTCCCTCTCTCCTTCCTCTCCCTCCGTCTCTCCTTCCTCTCCCTCCGTCTCTCCTTCCTCTCCCTCCCTCTCTCCTTCCTCTCCCTCCCTCTCTCCTTCCTCTCCCTCCCTCCTTCCTCTACCAATAATATTGTATTTTAATTTACGGTAATACTACTTCAAGATCTGTCTGCCAGCTATACCCAGTTTCCCCTGTACACTGGGCTAATGTGTCCCTCAGTCCTAGCTTATATATACCTTATATATACTGGTATATACGGTATGTACCGGTATATGTGTATGTACCGTATGTACCGTGTGTGTGTGTGTGCTTAAAAGTTGTTATACCGGTACTTCATTTTAACTTTTTTTTTACAGTACAACACCAGTACATACAGTACAGTATACAAATATGGTAGCTAGCAGTCATGGCTCTACAAGCAAGAAGAAAGAAATATGAAGTCAGTTTCAAACTTAAAGTTATAAACTTTGCCATGGAACATAATAATTGTGCTGCTGCAAGACAATATGGAATAACAGAAAAGATGGTTCGGAACTGGAAAGCAAATGAAAAAGCATTAAAGAGTATGCCAAGGGGTAAGTGTGCATTAAGAAGAGGTATCCCACATTGGCCAGAAGTCAAAAAACATGTTGCAGACAGGGTGAATGAGCATCGCCAAAACGGTTATGTGGTGACACGAAATAAAATAAGTTTGTTTGCACTTCAGTGGGCCAAATCTAACCCAGATCACAGCAACGGATTTAAGGCCACTGTATCCTGGTGTAGTAGATTCTTGGAAAGGCATAATCTGGTACTGAGGCAAAAGATGAAAATTGCACAAAAATTACCTGCAGATCTTGATGCCAAAGTAAATAGTTTCCATTGATATGTAATAAAACAGCGCAATAAATATGGCTATATGTTAAGTAGTATTGGAAATATGGATGAAACTCCCATGAATTTTGATTATGGGTTGGAAATAAAAACTGTCCATCAAAAAGGTGAAAAAACAATTTTAATTAAAACAACAGGACATGAAAAGTCCAGTTTTACAGTAGTACTAGCATGCACAGCTGATGGCGCCAAATTGAGACCAATGATTATTTTTAAAAGGAAAACAATGCCGAAACTCAAGTTCCCTGTTGGTTGTTTTGTACATGTGAATTAAAATGGCTGGATGGATGAAGAAGGGGTAAAGCTATGGCTTGATAATGTATGGAGCAGGCGACCAGGTTGACTTATTCAAAAACGTAGTCTACTGGTGTGGGATATGTTCAGGGCTCATTTAACTCCCAGCACCAAGCAAAGGCTGGCAAGAATAAACACAGATGCAGCAGTTATTCCTGCAGGATTTACATCGTTGGTACAGCCACTGGATGTGTGCCTAAACAAGCCATTTAAAGATAGCATTCGAGAACAGTGGAATGAGTGGATGGTTAGCGGCGAAAAGTCATTCACAAAGGGAGAAAACATGCGTGCTCCACAGTTGGATGTTTTATGCAAGTTTGTCCTAAAAGCCTGGAATGATATTAATGCAGAAACAGTAATCAGGTCTTTCAAGAAGTGTGGCATATCAAATTCATTAGATGGTATGGAGGATGACTACTTGTGGCAAGATGAAGAGGAAGCCGAAGCTGAGACCACACCATCTGATACGGAATTAGATCCATACGATGACTGCCTTACAAATGTATCACAAGATATCATTGATTTATTTATGAGATCAGATGACGAACAGGAGGATTTTGAAGGCTTTTAAAGGGAAACTGTAATGCCAGCAAAACCAGTAAAAATACGTAGCTTGAAGTTACGGTATGATGGCGACTTGGCCTGGCACTTGCTCTTTCTCTATTGTTTATTATCTTCCTCCTAAAAGTTTAATCCACTTGCACTGTTTTATGTTTACATGTTTAATGACAAACAGCCTTATGTTTATAAGTGAGTTTACATGCTTAATGGCAAACTGCAAACAGGCCTTATGTTTATAAGTGAGTTTACATGCTTAATGACAAACAGCCTTATGTTTATAAGTGAGTTTACATGCTTAATGGCAAACAGCCTTATGTTATAAGTGAGTTTACATGCTTAATGGCAAACAGCCTTATGTTTATAAGTGAGTTTACATGCTTAATGGCAAACAGCCTTATGTTTATAAGTGAGTTTACATGCTTAATGACAAACAGCCTTATGTTTATAAGTGAGTTTACATGCTTAATGACAAACAGCCTTATGTTTATAAGTGAGTTTACATGCTTAATGACAGACTTATGTTTATAAGTGAGTTTACATGCTTAATGGCAAACAGCCTTATGTTTATAAGTGAGTTACATGCTTTAATGGCAAACAGTCTTATGTTTATAAGTGAGTTTACATGCTTAATGGCAAACAGCCTTATTTTTATAAGTGAGTTTACATGCTTAATGGCAAACAGTGTTATGTTTATAAGTGAGTTTACATGTTTAATGGCAAACAGCCTTATGTTTATAAGTGAGTTTACATGCTTAATGGCAAACAGCCTTATGTTTATAAGTGAGTTTACATGCTTAATGGCAAACAGCCTTATGTTTATAAGTGAGTTTACATGCTTAATGACAAACAGCCTTATGTTTATAAGTGAGTTTACATGCTTAATAGCAAACAGCCTTATGTTTATAAGTGAGTTTACATGCTTAATGACAAACAGCCTTATGTTTATAAGTGAGTTTACATGCTTAATGGCAAACAGCCTTATGTTTATAAGTGAGTTTACATGCTTAATGGCAAACAGCCTTATGTTTATAAGTGAGTTTACATGCTTAATGACAAACAGCCTTATGTTTATAAGTGAGTGTACATGCTTAATGGCAAACAGCCTTATGTTTATAAGTGAGTTTACATGCTTAATGGCAAACAGCCTTATGTTTAAGTGAGTTTACATGCTTAATGGCAAACAGCCTTATGTTTTTAAGTGAGAGTTTTCCTGCTATGCACCTTCATGTCATAAGCATTTGAATTAAATTTACCATATTGAAATGAAATCTGATGTTTTTTAATTTTTATTTGGTGTGCTTGTTGCATTCATTGAGGGGGTAAGGGGGGTAGTCTTATACGGCGAGTATAGCACAAACCCTATATTTTTAAAATGAAAAGTAGGGGGTCGTCTTATACGCCCAGTCGTCTTATACGCCGGAAAATACGGTAGCTAAATTACAAAAAAAAAAACACCACTAAATTACAGAAAATAAAAAACAAATTACAAGATCTTTAAACTAATTACACCTAATCTAGTAGCCCTATCAAAATAAAAAAAGCCCACCCAAAAAGCCCACCCAAAATAAAAAAAACCCTAGCCTAAACTAAACTACCAATAGCCCTTAAAAGGGCCTTTTGCGGGGCATTGCCCCAAAGAAATCAGCTCTTTTACCTGTCAAAAAAATACAAACAACCACCCCAACAGTAAAACCCACCACCCACACAAACAACCCCCCCAAATAAAACCCTAACTAAAAAAACCTAAGCTCACCATTGCTCTGAATAAGGCATTTGGATAGCCATTGCCCTTAAAAGGGCATTTAGCTCTATTGCAGCCAAAACCCCTAATCTAAAAATAAAACCCAACAAATAGACCCTTAAAAATCCTAACACTAACCCCTGAAGATCCACTTACAGTTTTGAAGAGCTGACATCCATCCTCAATGAAGCCGGGAGAAGTCTTCATGCAAACGGTAAGATGTCCTCAACGAAACTGGCAGAAGTGGTCCTCCAGACGGGCAGAAGTCTTCACCCAGATGGCATCTTCTATCTTCATCCTTCCGACGTGGAGCGGCTCCATCTTCAAGACCTCCTGCGAGGAGCATCCTCTTCAATCGACGGCTTCTTCTACAATGAAGGTTCCTTTAAATGACGTCATCCAAGATGGCGTCCCTTAGATTTCAATTGGCTGATATAATTCTATCAGCCAATAGGATTTTTCTACCTTAATTCCAATTGGCTGATCGAATTCTATCAGCCAATCGGAATTGAAGGGACGCCATCTTGGATGACGTCATTTAAAGGAACCTTCATTCTTCAGTTGGACGTCGTTTGAAGAGTATGCTCCGCGTCGGATGTCTTGAAGATGGAGCCGCTCCGTGCCGGATGGATGAAGATAGAAGATGCCCCCTGGATGAAGACTTCTGCCCGTCTGGAGGACCTTTTCTTCCTGGCTTGGATGAAGACTTCTGCCCATCTGGAGGACCACTTCGCCCGGCATCGTTGAGGACTTCGGGCCGGTTGGGTGAAGACCTCTCAAGGTAGGGTGATCTTCAAGGGGTTAGTGTTAGGTTTTATTAAGGGGGTATTGGGTGGGTTTTAGAGTAGGGTTGGGTGTGTGGGTGGTGGGTTTTAATGTTGTGGGGGATTGTACTTTTTTACAGGTAAAAGAGCTGATTACTTTTGGGCAATGCCCCGCAAAAGGCCCTTTTAAAGGGCTTTTTTGTAATTAGTGTAGGGTAGGGCTTTTTTTATTTTGGGGGGCTTTTTTATTTTGTTAGGGGAATTAGAGTAGGTGTAATTAGTTTAAAATTCTTGTAATTATTTTATTATTTTCTGTAATTTAGTGTTTGTTTTTTTTCGTACTTTAGATAATTTATTTAAATTGTAATTAATTGTATTTAGTTTAGGTAATTAATTTAATTATAGTGTAGTGTTAGGTATAATTGTAACATAGGTTAGGTTTTATTTTACAGGTATATTTGTATTTATTTTAACTATTTAATAACTATTGTACCTAGTTAAAATAAATACAGAGTTGCCTGTAAAATAAAAATAAACCCTAAGCTAGCTACAATGTAACTATTAGTTATATTGTAGCTATCTTAGGGTTTATTTTACAGGTAAGTATTTAGTTTTAAATAGGAATAATTTAGTTAATGATAGTAATTTTATTTAGATTTATTAAAATTATATTTCAGTTAGGGGGTGTTAGGTTTAGGGTTAGACTTAGGTTTAGGGTTAATAACATTATTTATAGTGGCGGCGACGTTGGGGGTGGCAGATTAGGGGTTAATAAATGTAGGTAGGTGTCGGCAATGTTAGGGCAGGCAGATTAGGAGTTAATAATATTTAATTAGTGTTTGCAATGCAGGAGTGCGGCGGTTTAGGGGTTAATATATTTATTATAGTGGCGGCAATGTAAGATTTGGCAGATTAGGGGTTAAAAAATGTATTTTAGTGTTTGCGAATGTGGGGGGGGCCTCAGTTTAGGGGTTAATAGGTAGTTTATGGGTGTTAGTGTACTTCTAAGCACTTTAGTTAAGAGTTTTATTGGAATGTGAAATATTAATGTGATGCTTTAAAGGGTTAAAACAGGAAGTACCTAAGCAACAGCCCTAAGTATTGCATTTATGGTGTATTTCTGAGTTATATGAGCAAATACATAAACTTTTACAATATCAGACATTTTTAAATGTGGTGTTGCTGTATCTGGCAAGTTGACTTCTATATGATAATTAGAGACAGTACTTTTCAGACATTAGGTGCCAGCTCTATATTGCAGCAGGCTTATGGTGCATGAAACTCCACTTTAAGTAATCAGTTTTGTTTTCTCCTGTCATTCAGAGAAGGGTTAATGAGCCAGCAAAAAATGACTTTCAGGACAAGGATGAGCAGATCAGTTTTGCTTGCTCATTTCCTCTAGGGGGGAGAAGACTGCTTGCCGCTAACCTTGCAATTTTGGACTGTCCTTCTTTTCAGTTAAGGAGAATGAGCTGGGCTCATTCTGTGTCCCAGCTTATGAGGATCACATTAATGCAGCCCTTGAGAATTGGCTGAGTGGCCTATTACTGTCATTGGCCAGTATAATAGGTATCTGTTTGATTGTCCCCAGGAGAGAGGCTCTATCTCTCCCTCTGCACAGGTTACTAACATTCTCTTCAAACAGTCTCAGGAGAATCCTTCTTGTGTGATCTAGCCGGCAGACAGTTTTTGCTCTCTAAAATAAAGTAGTATTTTATCAGGGAGAGGATATTATTTCCCATGAGAATCTACTACACAGGGTAAGGAATGCAACTTCACTCTTTTAAAACTCCATCTTCAAGAAAATTTCCCATTACTTGTACATTTTACAATATTTAGCAATAATTCCTTTTAATGCTGCTCTAGTTTTTTCCCCACATGATTATATTTTATACTAACTAAAAATATGAAATCCCATGGGAACTGTACAGCAAATATATTAATATTTTATATATAATATTGCTTTATACCTGGTAACTGGATGTCTGATGGACATTGCTCTGGGGTCATAATTAATTCCTGCTTTTGCTTACAATTTCAGATATCATAGTGAAATGGCTATTCTACCTGTACAGAACAGTTACAACAGTTACCAGAAAGGTAAGGGGGCAATAAGGCACAAAGGGTTAATGTTCCTCCCTCTGGAGTATAATAAAAGGGGATGAACCTGTTCCTCTTTCCCAGCTGAATATGAGAAAAACAAAACCATGAAATCTCTCATCTGAAAGGATAGAACCTATTGACACATGACTGCTATATATTTATAAAACATTACAGTTGTGTAAAGGGACATATAAACTTTAAATAATAAAAGAAACTATTTAAATATGTTAAAATATTTTGCAAGTTAAAAGGTTATGTTAAGTCAGTTTATTTTGAAACAGGAAGTGAATGTCTGCATACAACTAAACTTTAAGTTGACATTTTTTGAGAAAATAATAAATAAAAGATCTAGGGACATTTTGTAGAAGAGCAATCAAATATCCAAGCTACCAGACCATTGGCCACACTCACTGAATGCTTCCATAGCTCTGCCCGAAACAGAATTGTGCCAATATATTAAATATTAATTTATTAAAGCTAATATTTAAACTGCAGGAGAGTCAGAGATGTCAGTTCACCAAATCCGATCTATCGCCTTATTACAGTCCCAAGAAAAAAAACGGTACAGTTGACAAGTATGCCTTAAAGGGACACTAAACACATTTTTTTTTTCTTTTATGATTTGGATAGAGCATAGCCATTTTAAGCAACTTTCTTATTTTACTCCAATTATCAATTTGACTTCATTCTCTTGCTATCTTTATTTGAAAAGCAGGAATGAAACATTAGAGCCATCCCATTTTTGGTTCAGCACCTGGGTAGACACCAATCAGCAATCACTGCCAGGTGCTGAACCTAAAATGGGCCGGCTCATTAAGCTTTCATTCCTGCTTTTTAAATAAAGATACCAAAAGAACAAAGACAATTTGATAATAGGAGTAAATTAGAAAGCTGCTTAAAACTGCATGCATAAAAGAAAAAAAATTGAGTTTATTGTTTTTTTAAGGACTGATTTGTCCCATATGATAAGCAGAATTCTCGCTCTGTTTTATTGGTGGACATTAGCATGCCATTCACAAGCAAAAGATGCAACATGACACATAATAATAATAACATAAGGTGGTCATTTAAACTGGTGCCTTTAGCTCCAAAACAAACATGTGGGACTTGTCATTTGAAAGAGGAAAGACCCATATTTTACCTGAAAAACCACATAACCTTTCAGCTATGGGACAATTGAGTTGGCAATGGAGATTTTCTTCCCTAGACATTACTTATTAGAAGGAAAGAAATGTATGTATCAATTCTGCACATTATTATGTCAAGTGCTTATATATAAATAATCTATATAAGAACCATTTAGGGCTAGATTACAAGTGGCGTGCAAACATGTTTGCATGCTGCTTTTCGCGATCTTTTGTACACAGGTTATAATTGCGCTCATATTAAGTTGAGCACAATCGCGATTTATGCTAGAATCATTCTCAGAGCTGTGGTTAACTGTTTCGCGAATAATAATAAAAAAATATTTTAAAAAAAATATTGCACAAAAAAGTTAAAAGGGCTCAAAGATATGAGATCTCAGGTGTTAGAGAAAAAAAGGCAGGCAAAGGGCTTTTACTTTGAGATACATGCATATACATTACACACACACATATAATAAGCACCTGAGCACAATAAAATATAAATATTCAAAAATACATAAAATGCAATTAAATATGGATATAAACTATATACTGTATATATATATATATATATATATATATATATATACATATATATATATATATATATATATATATTTAAAAAAAAATGTTGCACGTCATCATATATCAAACTTTAATTCTTCATGGGTTGCTCTTCTTTCTCATTCATTAAAAAGAGCACATACGTTGTGGTTAAAACTAATGTAAATGCTTTCGTGAACAGCATTGCGTGCAGACCTCACTCATAATTTACAATATAAATGTTACATAGGCAGGGCTGAATTGTTTGGTATCCCAGGACAGGGCTCTTAGCCTCCAAACACATCAGAAGTTCATATCTACCAACACATTAAATATTTAAAAAAAAAATAAAGTTAAAGATAAAGATAAAGTTTAATGGAAAGAAATAGTTTTTCCTTCATAATTGCCTTCTAAGGGCTAGATTACAAGTGGTGCGCTGTCGGAAGTATAGCGCAGGTATTACAAGTCGAAAGTTAATGCATTTGATTGAGAACAAGGGAATTTAACGTGCATCAGGATATTGTGACAGGAGCTCTGGTTAACTGTTACGCAAGACAAAAAAGTTGCACAAAACACAACAAAAATACATTTAAGTACAGTTAAACTCAAAATAACACCAATAAAAATTATTTAAAGAAAATTGCAATAAAAAGTTATAAAGGCTCAAAAAGACATGAGGTCTCAGGTGTTAGAAAAAAAAGAGGACTGGAAAGGGCTTTAACATAGAGATGCATACATATACATATCTAAATATAACCCCGACTTGGTAACTCCACCAAGAGGGGTCCTTCCTCTACCTGGAACTTGTAGCTATAGAGCAGAGAAAAGTGATTATAGCTAGAGCCCACTCATATAACTAGACAGAACCAGTATTCAGGTGAAGAGACTTTATTGTGAAACATACACTTATATACACCTGGCTCATCATGATAAGGGTCTTATCTGACCCCCAGATCTCCCACCATTCCCACCCCTCCAGACAGACTGAAGCTCCCCATAGCAGCCATAGTTCCATACAGTCCCCCTGATACAGAGGTGGTGGTTTCAGGGTGATCCCGAAGGAGCAGCGGGCTATTGCTGGGTAACAATGTGAGAGCTCCGGGCCCCAAGGTGTTCCAGTCCAAAAAGCAACATGATCTGTCGCTTGCAGCCGGAGTTGCAGTGGATCAGAGGTACACTGGGTAAGCGCTAGTGGAGTAAGGGTCGTATGGGGGTCCGAAACCCCAAGTTCCCAAGGGAGCTCCCTTCCGGCAATCACACCACCTCTTAACCTCCCTAGGGGGTACCATCCCCCAAAAGAGTGGTGCTCTGGGACAAAGGGCCACTGGAGTGACCTAGGGTAAAGGTTAGCGGGCATCCGGGGTGGTGTGACTGACCGTAGTTCCAGGAGCCCGGCCAGCCGGAAAGGGGTTAGGTGGTCATCAATTAGCTCTTCTGTGAGGGGGTACAAACAGTAAAACAAGAAACAGGAAGAGTTTGGGAGATCCAGAAAGCCATGAAAAGGCCAAAACAGGTGTGAAAAGGAGTGAGCCAGGTAGTAGGGGGGTGGGAGTCACCTTAGCATCCCCGTATATGTGACAGTGCTTCCCCCTGAAAAGTCCGGCAGACCCGACTAGAGCCACACACAAGTTGGCCTGGGCTGTCCGGGGAGCTATTCCAACTCAATTTTCCTGGGAAAGTCCGGGTGTTCATGACCCTTCTCATCCACCTGGCTCAGTACTGCTCCCAACCCAAACATGGAGGCATCTGTATGGACACAAAAACGTTTGGATGGGTTAGTAAAAGTACCATAAATTTGTCCGGCTTAAGTGGTCAAGACCTGCAGCCTTGATGCAGTTCAGAACAGTACCTAGTTGGACCAAATGATCTTCCCAGGTATCGCTGTAGACCGCAATGTTGTCCAGATATGTGCAGGCATAATCCTGGAGGCCATCAAGGAGTCGATCTACCATCCTCTGGAAGGTCGCCGGAGCATTCGTTATCCCAAACGGCATGACCTTAAACTGTTATAGGCCGAATGGGGTGATGAAGGCCAACTTTGGAATAGATTCAGCTACCTAGGGTCAGTGGAGAACATGTCTTGTTGGTTCTCTAGCACCTGTCTGACTTGTTCCCTTTGCCTAGTCCCTAGTCTCTTGTCTAGCTTTATGTCCCCTACACCTGTGGGCACCCTATTCCACCCAGGTAAAGTCCTCCATAGCCGGAGCACATATGACGGCTACCTCCTCTGGCCTCTCCTGGTATGCCTTCAGCATGTTCACATGGAAGGTCTGGCGGACCCCGTCATCTAAGCATTTGACTACCAGGTAGGTTGTGTCACACAGCTGCTCTACTACCCAATAGGGTCCCTGCCAGGAAGCCTGTAGCTTGTCCATCTTGACAGGCTTCAGGGCCAGGACCTTCTGCCCCACGTCTAAGGTGCGGTTGCGAGCATTTCTGTCATACCACCGCTTCTGCATACCTTGGGCGACCTAAAGGTTCTCTCGCACCCTATCAGCAAAGTCCTTCAGTCGGTCCCTGAAATCCAGGATGTACCCCACAATGTAGTGTCCTTCCTCCCCAACTGATCCTTCACAGTGGGCTCTAAGTAGGTCTAGGGGCCCCCTCACCCTCCAGCCATACTCTAACACAAGGGGGAGAACCCAGTGGATTCTTGGGGCACCTCTCTGTATGCGAACAGGAGGTGCGGCAGGTATCTTTCCTAATCTTTGTTAAACCTCTCGCACAACCAATTAGCCTGGGGGTTGTATGGAGAGCTCAGCAGGGGTCTTAACCCGCAAAGCCTCCATAGCTGCTGGGTGAGCTCAGCAGTGACAGAAAAGTCAGTGTTATCCAGCAATCACGCCAATGGTATAAGCTTCAGGGAGTAACTACCAACCTCCCATGTATCAATGAAAGAAATAAAGGATTGAAGCTCACCAATATGCCAAAAAGTAATTCACTTTATTGTAGAGACAGGCAGGGTCCAAATACCACGACATTTCGGGGCAGTATGCCCCTTAATCATGTGATAACAACCTATACAGGTACACCTGTTTAAATAGCTTACCTGGGATTAACCCTTACAATCTTTCTAACAATACAATAATAGAGGGACAGCGCCATCTAGCGGCCCCCAAGGTGTATAATTACCTAAAAATAAAAAATAAAACTAAAAAAAAAAACAGCTATGAAGCCCTAATTACAGATTCAAACTATGTCAAAAAGCTTTTAATTATTAATATAAATAGTTTTTAACCCATCAAATTTAAATCACTATGTAACTATAGAAAATGGCAGAATGAATTTATCATTATATTTGAACATAATAGAGAGATAGATCAGTAAAAAACTGACCAATCTATCTCTCTATTAAGCCCCCTTGGTTCCAAGGTGTCAAGGTGAAAAATCCAAAAGGATTCTCTTTGCTTAAGCAAAACTTCCCTATTTCCACCCCTTCTAGGGTCTTTCACCTGTTCAATCACCTGAAACCTAAGTTGGCTTATCTGATGGCCTGCTGCCAAAAAATGATAGGCCACTGGGGCTGACACTTTACCACATCTGATGTTGCTCTTGTGCTCAGTTATTCTGTCCCGGACCCTCCTAGTGGACTCGGCAACATAGGCCTTCCCACATGGACACTTGATCATGTATATAACATAACTACTGTTGCAAGTGAAAAAATCCCTGTAATTAAATCTCTGCCCACTGCCCGGACAGTGAACTGGGTTCCTTGGTCTGAGATCACCTCCTAGAGGAAACCCACCCTGGCAAATATCTGGAGGCCAGGGGGATTGCCTCCAGGTATCGGGTGGAATAATCTACAACTGTCAGTATATATTTTTTTCCTGAGGGACTGGGACGGGGCAAGGGACCAACAATCTCAACAGCTACTCTGCTGAAGGGTTAGTCAATGATGTGGAGGTGGTGCAGGGAGGCTTTGGAATGGTCCCCTGTCTTGCCTACTCTTTGGCAAACGTCACAGATCTGGCAGTACTGCCTAACATCCCCTGTAACCCCTGGCCAGAAGAAGGTCTGAGTCAGTCGGTGATGGGTCCTTGTGATTCCTAGATGTATGGCCAGGGGAATATTGTGCCCTATATGCAGCAGGTTGTACCAATACTTTTGTGGTACCACCAGCTTGGGCATCTGCTTGCCTCCCCCCTCTTGGTAACCCTGTATAGGAGCCCTCCCTCCCATTAAAAAGGTCCCCTTATGAGGCCACCTAGGGTCCCTGCCCAAGCATGGTAGGGAGCTAAGGTCGGGTCTCTCAATCTCTCCACGGAGAAGTCGTGGGGGATTCCCAGGAGATCTGGTCAGTCTAGGAGTCAGTCTAGCAGTCAGTCAGATCTAGTCTGGTCTAGGAGTCGGGGCGTAGTGGCTTACCTGGGTCCCCAGATTGTAGCCTGATGTCCGGCTTGCTGGTGGGTGGTAACTGGGCAAGAATTAGTGGGGCTATCCCATATAAAGGAGGAGGTGAGGTGCCCAAAGTATTTTCCCAGCAAGACCTCTGCAGATAAATGGTTCCACAGCACGGGAGCTGGGACCCCAATCCAGGTGGACCGGTGCTGTAGGGATCGGGAGCAGCCACACGTACTGTAATGAACTTCCTTGTCCGGTCCAAATTAGTGATCATGTGTAACTGGACAAGGGCGTTAGTGGCTCTGCTGTCCCGTAGTCCCTGGGCCTGCCAGCCATTGATCCAGATGACCTGGCGGTGGTGCAGGCGGTTGTCGCCTGTTGCTGCTTGGATGGGGTCCACCTCATGTAGGACCAAAAACTCTACCTCTTCCCAGGTGGCATAGTCAGTGGGTCCCTCTGCCTCCAAGCAATGAGCGGAGGACCTGGAGCCCCCAGTGGGTGCTCTTGTCCATTGAGCCAGGGGCGGGTTGCTCAGGGAGTTGGACCAAACATGGCCCACTTGCTCACACTTGTAACATCTGATCCCTATCTTTTGGGGTGGACTGGGCCCGGAGGAGTGGGGGGTAACCTGCTGGGTTGGGGGGTACCAGGTTGCCACTGGTGGGTGGACGGAAGCTGCAGTGGAGCGACTCACTGGGCTCGGCTTGGGTCCTACCTGATGTTGAGCATCCAGGAATTGGTCGGCCTGGATGGCAGCTTGGTCAACTGTCTCGGGCTTCCTATCCCTGACCCAATCTCGAACCTCCGGCGGGAAGTGGTCATAGAAGTGCTCAAGGAGGATAAGTTGAGTGGCTTCGGCCAAGGTGGTTACTTGGCAACCTGTGAACCAATAGTCCAAGGAGCGGGTGAACTGGTGCACCCACTCTGTGAAAGGCTGCCCCTCCTGCTTCCTTAGCCCTTGAAACTTCAGCTGTTGAGCCTCCGGCGTGATAGCATATTAGGCCAGGAAGTCTCCTTCTCCCAGTAGTAGTTCCTCCTATCCTCCAAGGGGACAGTTTTGAAGGCATCCAAGGCCCTTCATGATAGCTTCCCTATCAGGAGGGTGACTCGCCGGCACTGGCAACGACCTACAGTTCACACTGCGTCTCAAACACTTGGAGGTATCTGTCGATCTCCTCATCTCCATCTTTAAAGGCACAGAAAGCCTCATGTGGTAGCTTCTTTGGCGGGGGAGGAGGCTCCATAGTGACCGGCACTTCTCCCCCCATAGACTTTTGGACCACCAGCATTCGGAGGCTGGTGGCGTCTGCAATTATCCATGTGATATCCTCCTCTGGTGGCGTAGTCCCATAGAGGGCCAGTCACCACTGTATCTCCCTCTGTATCTCAGACATGGCTGTCCCCCCTGTTGATGGCTTACTGGGCCGGTCACTGCTCCAACTACTGCCGGGCTCACTAGCCGGCTTTCTTGCTCGATCACTTTCCATTAGCTCGGCGATGATTGCTGCCTTTGACTTGTTGACAGCGACTTGCCCACGAGCTTCCAACAAGTCTTTAAGCATACTCTTCCTGAGCTCAGAGTACTGCTGCTCCATCCGAAGAGGACTTAGTTGGTGGTTTGGATATCCCTGGTAGATGGAAGCATCTCACCGCTGCCAACCAGTTGTCCTTCCTGTACCCAAAACTTGTAGCTATAGAGCAGAGAAAAGTGATTATAGCTAGAGCCCACCCAAATAACCAGACAGAACCAGGTTCAGGTGAAACACAAACAGACTTTATTGTGAAGCACACACAATGGAGAGCTCTGGGCCCCAAGGTGTTCCAGTCTAAAAAGCGACAAGATCCATCACTGGGGGCTGGAGCAACAGTGGATCAGAGGTATAATGGGTAAGTGCTAGTGGAGAAGGGGATGTATAGGGGTCCAAAACCCCAAGTTTCCAAGGGAGCTCCCTTCTGACAATCACCCCACCTCTTGCCCTCCCTAGGGGGTACTAATCCCTAAAAGAGCAGAGCTCTGGGGCAAAGGGCCGCTGGAGCGACCTGAGGTAAAAGTTAGCAGGTATCCAGGGTGGTGCGGCCGACCGGTAGTTCAAGGAGCCCGGACAGCCGGAAAGGGGTTAGGCGGTCAGTGATCAGCTCTTCCATGAGGGGGTACAAACAGTAAAACAAGAAACAGAAAGAGTTTTAGGAGATCCTGTAAGCCATGAAAAGGCCAAAACAGGTGTGAAAAGGAGTGAGCTTAGGGCCTAGGGGGGGGTCACCTTAGCATCCCGGTATCCAAGACAATATATATATATATAGTATATATTATATGTGTGTACATATGTATTTATGTATTTACAGTATATGTGTATATTTGTATTTATATACACATAAAAACACATACATTCATGTGTATAAATGTGCATTGGAGTCTTCTTCAGTCAAGAAGCTGAAAACATATAAAAGCATATTTTTAACTGTTTTTAATGTAAATATTTCACATTCCAGGGGCCCCATGAGGCAAGAACAACTACCAAAAAAAAAATGTTTAAATTTTGCAGCCACCAATGGGAACTACAGCAGAGTGATAATTGAGCATGGGAAATGTTATTACAAGGAGTAAAGTATTAGCATTTACGAGGATTTCTGAGTGTGCACTAAACCACTATGCACAGTGTGAAACAGACTTGACACTTTGTTTGTACAGTGTGTGACTGAGTCAGACAGCATTGCAGAGGAGGTAGGACTTACTTAGTAAATGTTTTTTATTTCTTTGTGCAATTTCGGATTGTAACTTCAGTGTGGTAGTAGTTGTATGGTGGGGCCATGGGTCCATAAAAACACATTTTTTTAGCAGCAGTGTATTTATGATTATTTGACAATGCTGTAGACATTCTATATTTAAAGCCATGCAGAAATGTTTCCTCCTCAATACACAAATGGTAGGTGCCCTTTTGGCAGATATGCGTTTTTTTAATTATATATATATTCATTACATTCCAGTTTACTGCCCCTTTATGCAAGGACTTTCCAGATGCAAGGAGGCATTTTATCTAAGATTTTTACAGCTGCATAAAATGTTATACTATCAGACTAAGATTGCTCAGTGTTTGAAATGAGACATGTTAACTTAAAACTGTTCAGTTTACACTACAGCTGACTTAATTTTGAAATACATACAAACAAGCCTAAATCCTGCATTTAACCAGATCTAATGGTATGAGTACCACAGCTTATGGTTCCACCAAGACCATATAGAGTACAGCATTTTCAAAATCCATAAGTACAGTTGACAGATGGGAACATTTGTACACTATATTTGAAGTGGTGCTCTTGGTTGGGGAAAATGGGGGGAAAAACATATGTCAACCTTTTAAAAGTACTTTTCTTCATCTAGCCATCTACCCAGATCATTAATGTACAATTTTGAATTAACAGAATTATTTTTGTTTGCACGTTTACATATATAATTCTTTAAAAAGTGATCTCTTAATTTCTGCAATTTTTTTATCATGCATGTCACACACTGTTGATTTAGGGGATGCAATGTGCAGAGATGTTACTTCCTGTAAGTGTTTCTTTTGGTGTCTGTGTTTATGTCTTTGTGCATTTGCTTGGGTCTCTATGAGTGTGTATGTATTTTTTTCTGTGGGTCTCTCTGTGAGGGTAGGTGTGTATGTATTTGTGCATTTTCTGTGGATGTCTGTGAGGGTGTTTGCGTATGTCGTTGTGCTTTTTCTATGGGTGTCTCTTTGAGGGTGTGTGTATGTATGTCTTTGTGTATTTTCTCTGGATGCCTCTGTGAGGGTAGGTGTGTATGTCTCTGTGTTTTCTGTGGATGTCTCTGTGAGGGTGGGTGTGTGTATGTATGTTTGTCTGTATTTTCTGTGGATGTCTCTGTGAGGGTGTGCATTTTCTGTGTGTGTCTCTGTGAGAGTGTGTATATGTCTTTGTGTGTTTTCTGTGGATGTCTCAGGGAGGGTGTATATGTATGTCTTTCTGTGTTTTATGTGGTTGTCTCTCTGTGTGTGTATGTTTTTGTGTGTTTTCTGTGGGTGTGTGTGTGTATGTCTTTGTTTGTTTTCTGAGGCTGTCTCTGTCGTTGTTTCCTTGGGTGTATGTGCAAGTTTGTGTTTGAGTTTGTGTGTGTGTCCATTGTCTGTTCCATTTGAGGACATTTTGACCTTACTACTGATTATTCACATCTTTCTACAGACTTTGAGACTAATGAGACCTCTCTGGAAGTCACCAATCCACCATTTAACCTTTAAATTATTGTTTAGGCAGTTCAGGGCCCTTCCTTTCAGCCACTGCATGCTGTTGTCATCATTTAGTTGGCATCTTCCTTGACAAAAAGATAATCAGAACTCCATATTTTGTTTTGTAAATTTCCTTTTTTTGACAAAACTGTAGTCTACCTCATTACTTGTCAGGTCAATGTATACAAGTGCTGAGTGTCTGTTTGGGTGTCTGTATCTGAGATTGTTTATGTGTTTCTTTGCGTGTCTGCTAGAGTGTCTATGGGGCCCATTTATCAAGCTCCGTAAGGAGCTTGTGGGCCCGTGTTTCTGGCGAGTCTTCAGACTCGCCAGAAACAGCAGTTATGAAGCAGCGTTCTCCATAACTCTGTCCGCCTGCTCTGATGAAGCGGACAGGAATTGCTGGAAATCAACCCGATCTAGTACGATCGGGTTGATTGACACCCCCTGCTGGCGGCCAATCTGCAGGGGACGGTGTTGCACCAGCAGCTCACAAGAGCTGCTGGTGCAATGTTGAATATGGAGAGCGTATTGCTCTCCGCATTCAGCGATGTCTGTCGGACCTGATCAACAGTGTCGGATCAGGTCCGACAGACATATGATAAACAGGCCCCTATATGTGAATCATTATGTGTGAGTGTGTGTGTGTTTCAGTGTATGAGTGTGTCTGTGTGTTTCTATGTGTTTCTGTGTTTGTGTGTTGCTACCTACTTTACAACATTTCCAAGTTTGACTACACTTAGGAATAAAGTGCATATACGTTTTAGTCACTTGGTCAAAAATTGCACATGTCAAGGGGGGGGAGCTGATCAATGGTTAAGTCAGGGCCCCAAAATTTCTAGTGGTGGCTCTGTCTATAGTGAATAGACTCTAATGTATAGCTTAGATCCCCCAACAAAAAAGGATTATCCCAAGCCTTTTTAAACAGAAAGTACAAACAAAAGAGAGGTTGTGCCTGCAAGAGTCTGCTATACCTATCACACAACAATGCTCATATATTATGTCTTATTAAAAAGTATTTAACAATTTTATTTAAAATCTAAGCCATCAACCTCAAATACCCTGGAATTCCACAGCGTATTTGTGGCGAGGCTGATTCGCCTAAGTTATCAAGCCCTTTAGACCGGCAAAAGTAGAATTTTGTGACGTAAGCTTCGATCCGCCAGACTCAGTCCGACACAGATCAATTCTTACGTCACTCCAGATGTTCCGCACACAAGTTCAGCACAATCTGACTACTTTTGCTAGTTATCAAAAAACTAGCAGGTAAGCTCAGCACTTTTCCGGCCCAGCGTACCTGGTTTTCAAACCGCCGCACTGGAGGCGGCGGATCCCATAGGAATCAATGGGAGTCTGACCGTAGTGAAAGTTCATGTTCGCTGCTGCCCTACATCCCATTGATTCCTATGGGAGCTGTCTACACCTAACACCCTAACATGTACCCCGAGTCTAAACACCCCTAATCTGCCCCCCCTACACCGCCGCAACTAAATAAATGTATTACCCCCTAAACCGCTGCTCCCGGAGCCCACCGCAAGCTACATTATACATATTAACCCCTAATCTGTCCCCCCCTACACCGCCACAATTAAATAAAGTTATTAACCCCTAAACCGCCGCTCCCGGACATCGCCACAACTATAATAAATGTATTACCCCCTAAACCGCCGCTCCCGGACCCCGCCGCCACCTATATTAAACTTATTAACCCCTAATCTGCCCCCCCTACACCGTCTCCACCTATAATACATTTATTAACCCCTATCCTGCCCCCCTACACCGCCGCAACCTATAATAAATGTATTAACCCCTATCCTGCCCCCCCTACACCGCCGCAACTATAATAAAATTATTAACCCCTAAACCTAAGTCCAACCCTAATCCTAACACCCCCCTAACTTAAATATTAATTAAATAAATCTAAATATTATAACTCTTATTTACTAAATTAATCCTATTTAAAACTAAATACTTACCTTTAAAATAAACCCTAATATAGCTACAATATAAATAATAATGATATTGTAGCTATTTTAGGATTTATTTTTATTTTACAGGTAACTTTGTATTTATTTTAGCTAGTTAGAATAGTTATTAAATAGTTATTAACTATTTAATAACTACCTAGCTAAAAGAAATACAAAATTACCTGTAAAATAAATCCTAACCTAAGTTACAATTAAACCTAACACTACACTATCATTGAATTAATTAAATAAATTAGCCATAAATAACTACAATTAAATACAATTAAATAAACTAACTAAAGTACAAAAAATAAAAAAAGCTAAGTTACAAAAAATAAAAAAATAAGTTACAAACATTTCAAAAATATTACAACAATTTTAAGCTACTTACACCTAATCTAAGCCCCCTAATAAAATAACAAAGCCCCCCAAATAAAAAAATGCCCTACCCTATTCTACATTAAAAAGTTAACAGCTCAATTACCTTACCAGCCCTTAAAAGGGCCTTTTGCGGGGCATGCCCCAAAGAAAACAGCTCTTTTGCCTGTAAAATAAAAATATAACCCCCCCAACATTAAAACCCACCACCCACACACCCCTACTCTAACCCAAACCCCCCTTAAATAAACCTAACACTACCCCCTGAAGATCATCCTACCTTTAGCCGTCTTCAGCCAGCCGACCACCGATGGAACCGAAGAGGAGATCCGGAGCGGCAGAAGTCATCATCCAAGGGGCGCTGAAGAAGTCTTCTATCCGATTGAAGTCATCATCCAGGCGGCGTCTTCAATCTTCATCCATCCGGACTGGAGCCATCTTCAGACGAGCCTACGCGGAGCCATCTTCTTCCACTGATGACTGAACGACGAATGACGGTTCCTTTAAGTGACGTCATCCAAGATGGCGTCCCTTGAATTCCGATTGGCTGATAGGATTCTATCAGCCAATCGGAATTAAGGTAGGAAAAATCTGATTGGCTGATCCAATTAGCCAATCAGATTGAGCTTGCATTCTATTGGCTGATCGGGACAGCCAATAGAATGCGAGCTCAATCTGATTGGCTGATTGGATCAGCCAATCGGATTGAACTTCAATCTTATTGGCTGATTGGATCAGCCAATCAGATTTTTCCTACCTTAATTCCGATTGGCTGATAGAATCCTATCAGCCAATCGGAATTCGAGGGACGCCATCTTGGATGACATCACTTAAAGGAACCATCATTCATCGTTCAGTCGTCGGTGGAAGAAGATGGCTCCGCGTAGGCTCATCTGAAGATGGCTCCGCTCCGGATGGAAGAAGATTGAAGACGCCGCCTGGATGATGACTTCAATTGGATGGAATACTTCTTCAGCGCCCCTTGGATGATGACTTCTGCCGCTCCGGATCTCCTCTTCGGTTCCATCGGTGGTCGGCTGGCTGAAGACGGCTAAAGGTAGGATGATCTTCAGGGGGGTAGTGTTAGGTTTATTTAAGGAAGGTTTGGGTTAGAGTAGGGGTGTGTGGGGTGGTGGGTTTTAATGTTGGGGCGGTTGAATTTTTAATTTACAGGCAAAAAGAGCTGTTTTCTTTGGTGCATGCCCCGCAAAAGGCCCTTTTAAGGGCTGGTAAGGTAATTGAGCTGTTAACTTTTTAATGTAGAATAGGGTAGGGCATTTTTTTATTTTAGGGGGGCTTTGTTATTTTATTAGGGGGCTTAGATTAGGTGTAAGTAGCTTAAAATTGTTGTAATATTTTTGAAATATTTGCAACTTATTTTTTTTATTTTTTGTAACAGCTTTTTTTATTTTTTGTACTTTAGTTAGTTTATTTAATTGTATTTAATTGTAGTTATTTGTAGGTAATTTATTTAATTAATTTAATGATAGTGTAGTGTTAGGTTTAATTGTAACTTAGGTTAGGATTTATTTTACAGGTAATTTTGTATTTCTTTTAGCTAGGTAGTTATTAAATAGTTAATAACTATTTAATAACTATTCTAACTAGCTAAAATAAATACAAAGTTACCTGTAAAATAAAAATAAATCCTAAAATAGCTACAATATCATTATTATTTATATTGTAGCTATATTAGGGTTTATTTTAAAGGTAAGTATTTAGTTTTAAATAGGAATAATTAATTTAATAAGAGTTACATTTATTTAGATGTATTTAATTAATATTTAAGTTAGAGGGGTGTTAGGGTTAGACTTAGGTTTAGGGGTTAATAATTTTATTATAGTGGTGGCGGTGTGGGCGGGGCAGGATAGGGGTTAATAAATGTATTATAGGTTGCGGTGGTGTAGGGGGGGCAGGAAAGGGGTTAATACATTTATTATAGGTTGCGGCGGTGTAGGGGGGGCAGGAAAGGGGTTAATACATTTATTATAGGTTGCGGCGCTGTAGGGGGGGCAGGATAGGGGTTAATAAATTTATTATAGGTGGCAACGGTGTAGGGGTGGCAGATTAGGGGTTAATAAGTTTAATATAGGTGGCGGCGGGGTCCGGAAGCGGCGGTTTAGGGGTTAAACAATTTATTTAGTTGCGGTGGGGTCCGGGATCAGCAGGATAGGGGTTAATAAATTTATTATAGGTGGTGGCGGTATAGGCGGTTTAGGGGTTGATACATTTATTATAGTTGCAGTGGGATATCCTTCCAACGTAGGATATCAAAACGAATGACAACTACCGTTACAATATACGGTAGTTGTCATTCGTTTTGATATCCTACGTTGGAAGGACCAACGAATTGTATACTATCTGTAGTATTACGATACAACTCTTGTTGAGAAGGTTGTTCACCTGGCAGTGAGCCACTAAGAATGCTTTGGTCTCCGTTCGGACGCAGCAGAATACAGATCTACCAGTGTACTAACCACTGAGAGTGTTAGCCTTCCCGATAGCACTGGTCATAGAACGGTGCATATTCTTTTGGTAAGCCTTTTTGATCCATCTAGTTGGCCTTGCATCAAACTTTATTACGCTATGTGGCGCCCTCTCTTTTATTTCTAACATGTAAGTAGACACGTTGATAACTAGAGGCCAATGTCTCAATTTACTGGTAATTGAAACCAGTATATACAAGATATAGGAGGGGGCGCCCTAAAGGGGAATAAATCTAAACTCCTAATAAGGGTGGTGATAAATGACAAAGTCTTATATGTCATATGACATAAACATATACCTCATAAGAGAAAGATTAAGATAATGTACTGGTCATGAGACTATACAGTCTAAATAGTAACAGCAAGATAGATGTAATGCAAACATCCTAAGAGAAAGACAAAATAAGAAAATATATATACCCAATGGTAAATAGGTAGCTCCAGACTGTTTCATCAGGCTTCATCGTGAAGCCTGATGAAACAGCCTTGAGCTGTTGCTCAACCTTGACCTGTTGCTATCTACCCCTCTGGTGAGAGGGGTTCTCTAGTCTGGGTCTCCCCTGACCTCTGGCGGTTCCTGACTTCCATTTGTGTCCAGCAGGCCTTTGCTTAAGTCTGGTGGGTGACTATATTGATCCCATCCTGCCTCTATAGCATCAAGGGAGATGCTACAACAAATGTGAGTACCTTTCTATTAACACACTGACTCACCTGTGTTAAGACAATACTAGGCCATATAGGAACCTGTGTCTCTTTATGTCGTTTTGATATAGACATCATACCAATACCGGAGGTTGGTCCCCTGGGTGACTGTAAGAAATCCCAGACTGCTGCTATAGCACTAATTGAGGTGCTTCCACAAATGTGAGTTTATGTGCACACACATTTATTTCATTTTTGGACCAGACAATATTGGGCCATGTGGCGCTTCTGTCTCTTCTTGTCTTTGTAAACCAGTATATAGTTATATATGTGGGAATACATTAAAGGGACAGTTTACTTAAAAATGTTCTGCTGGAGTGTATTCAATTGTTTATAAGTATTTCCATTGCCCTTATATTGGTATTTGAAATAGTTTATGTAGCCTGTGGTATCCCCACCCATCCTTAAAGTTTTTGGCCTTGAGGCCAAGCTGTGTTAATGCAGCCAGTAGAAGAAATTACACTCCCAGTGGGTTATAGAAGCGATAAGGTAATAAAATGTTAATTTTCCGTTGTTTTCTCTGAGTATTGGTGATTGGTTTATGGACAGATATAGATAAATAAGCAGGTATATTTACACAATGTGATACAGTAATGAGATCTGATTATACCTACAAGCTCAACCCATTTTATTAGGTTGTGGCTTCAAAACACAAAATCAGCTAATTCATGTACACAAATAAGCCTTAAAAAGGGAAATCTAATATATTTTATACTCTGCAGCTGGTAAAAAAAGTAATTGGAAATACATTAAGAGAAAATACATTTTATAGTATACTGTCCCTTTAAGGTGTTTTGCGATAGTCTAGTTTACACAGGAGCGGGAGCAAAAAATAGCACACCACTCGTAATCTAGCCTTAAATGAGGTATCATTCTACAATGAGATACCAACATTTATCCAGCAAATGGGTTAAAAATAATGAGACACTTTAAGGCACATAAGTGAAGATGAATTTTCAATTGTAGACATTATAATCCAAGTAATTTCTGTGCATTGATGAGTTCTTGAGTTTTTTGGCGTAAAGTACATCATATAAATCTAAAATGACTGACACGTTGTCATGGCACCTGCCTATTATATGCCGCTTAACCTAAAATAGACTTGTGTGTGGGTTTTGTTGCTTAACTAGTTTTAGTGAGATTTAGCTATTATTTTAAATTTGTAAAGACCCAAATTTTGAAAACATAATTTTATGTTATATATATATATATATATATATATATATACGGACTGCAATCAAAGTACTGCATATTGTTCATTATTACCATGACCACCATCTCAACAGTCCTTCTTATGACTTATCATTGTTACCTCCATTTCTCCCTTTAATGAATTGGTCCCTAGTCATATGTACAACCAAAGACGCAGTCAAGAATTAAATTGGAGAAAGTTATGTGGTGTTTTTATGTCTAAGAGGCCCAATACCCCATACCAGCCAAATATTTGATGTTGTAGGCCCAGACCATGTAAGTTTTTAATAGTATACAGTCAAATATGCATTATTTTGCACAGGTTTTTAATGATGCTGATACTTCCTATAAATATTTATCTAGCAGGATATGATTTATGATAACTATACTGGCAGTAACAGAAAAACTGCATTGCAGACATTTCAGCTTAACCTAAATTTAATTCATTACTCAATTTAAAATAAAAACTAACGTGAAAGCACAATAAAGATGTTTTATATAAATGTAATAATTAACTACCCCTCATATACAGGGTAAAGTTTGCTGTTGACCATTATGGCCACATGAGACATTCGAAGACTCTCCCGTGGACCCATGCTGCCTCTGGAACAGGAAATATTGCTCATTTTTTACAACAGAAAACACATATCTTTTTATCTTTTTATTCCAAACAACACTTTTACTTATAATTGCCACCTTCTCCCTAGCTTTTGTCAAGACACTTTTATTTGAAAGGGGCATAGTGTGGGTGTTGCCATTCATGTAACCTATGCACTTTGCACTCACATGTGCACTAGAGTAGTGACCTCAGCATCTGCACTCTATACTTGCTGTCATCCTATCCTCACCATCTCTTTGGAAGATTGACCTAGACATGATCACAATTCCAGGACTGTCAAGGTTATTCCTGGCTTGATGGCAACCCTATTTGCACTCCCTTTCCACTCCTTCTTTTGCCCTTTATCTTCTCACTCCAACGAACACCTAGTGATGAACACATGGTGACATTTTGTATAAGTAAATGTAATTATAATTAGAAATGTGTCTGAGTGTTAAGTAAAAAGGCAACTTATATGTCTGAAAATAAATTAGAATCTAAAATATACGACTGAGAGCACCTTACCGATTCGCAGATAATGACCCCATTCCAATTAAATAGAAAAGCCATGTTAAATATAACCGGTCTCAGTCCGACACTACCGATGTTCCGAATGCAAATTCGGCACTATCTGACTACTTTTGCTAGTTAACAAATGACTACCAGGTACGTTCGCCTCTCTTCCGGCCCAGCGTACCTGGTTTTCAATCCGCTGCCCTGGAGGCGGCGGATGCCATAGGAATCAATGGGAGTCTGAAAGCAGCAAAATCTTATGTTCGCTGCTGCCCGATATCCCATTGATTCCTATGGGACAATAAAAGTTATGTTTACACGTAACACCTAACATGTACCCCGAGTCTAAACACCCCTAATCTGCCGCCCCCTACACTGCCACCCCCTACATTATGTTATTAACCTCTAATCTGCCGCCCTGACATTGCCGCCACCTACATTATACTTATTAATCCCTAATCTGCTGCCCTGACATTACCTTTAAAATTAAATTAAACTATAATAAAATAATAATTAACCTACCCTAACTATTATAATAAAATTACATTAAACTATATTAAACTAATAATTAACCTACCCTAACTATTATAATAAAATTACATTAAACTATATTAAATTAATAATTAATCTAACCTAACTTTTAAACTAAAATTACATTAAACTACAAATTAAATTAACTATATTATATATTTAAACACCTAACCCTACTCAAATAATTTACACTAATCTACACTAAAAAATTACTAAGTTACAAAAAACTATCCAATCAGCCAATAGAATGCGAGCTCAAACCTATTGGCTGATTGGATCAGCCAATAGGATGAAAGCTCAATCCTATTGGCTGATTGCAACAGCAAATAGGATGTTTTTAACCTTAATTCCGATTGGCTGATAGAATTCTATCAGCCAATCGGAATCTAAGGGACGTCATCTTGGGAGATGATGTCATTTAAAGGAACCTTCATTCGGGAAGAAGACACTGTAAGAAGAGGATGCTCCAAGTCGGATGTCTGGAAGATGGAGCCGCTCCGCGCCGGATGGATGAAGATAGAAGATGTTATCTGGGTGAAGACTTCTGCGGGCTTGGATGAACACTTCGGCCACTTGGATGAAGACTTCTGCTGGCTTCTTGGAGGATAGATGTCGGATCTTCAAAACTGTAAGTCGATCTTCAGGGGTTAGTGTTAAGATTTTTTAAGGGTTTATTGGGTGGGTTTTAGTTTTAGATTAGGGTTTGGGCTGCAGTAGAGCTAAATGTCCTTTTAAGGGCAATGCCCATCCAAATGCCCTTTTCAGGGCAATGGGGAGCTTAGGTTTTTAGTTAGCTTTTTATTTGGGGGGTTGGTTGTGTGGGTGGTGGGTTTTACTGTTTATTTTTATTTTTTATTTTACAGGTAAAAGAGCTGATTTATTTGGGGCAAAGCCCCGCAAAAGACCATTTTAAAGGCTTTTTGTAGTTTATTGTAGGTTAGGGGGGTTTTTATTTTGGAGGGGCTTTTTTATTTTCATAGGGCCCTTAGATTACGTGTAATTAGTTTAAAACTTTGATAATTTCTTTTTTATTTTTTGTAACTTAGTGTTTATTTTTTTGTGTAACTTAGTGTTTGTTATTTTTTGTAACTTAGTTGTTAGTTTTTTGTAACAGTAATTTTTTAGTGTAGATTTAAATTATTTGAGTAGGGTTAGGTGTTTAAATATATTATATAGTTAATTTAATTTGTAGTTAAAAGGTAATTTTAGTATAAAAGTTAGGTTAGATTCCGATTGGCTGATAGAATTCTATCAGCCAATCGGAATTAAGGTTAAAAACATCCTATTGGCTGTTGCAATCAGCCAATAGGATTGAGCTTTCATCCTATTGGCTGATCCAATCAGCCAATAGGTTTGAGCTCGCATTCTATTGGCTGATTGGATAGTTTTTTGTACTTTAGTAATTTTTTAGTGTAGATTTAAATTATTTGAGTAGGGTTAGGTGTTTAAATATATAATATAGTTAATTTAATTTGTAGTTTAATGTAATTTTAGTATAAAAGTTAGGTTAGATTAATTTTTATTTTAATATAGTTTAATGTAATTTTAGTTTAAAAGTTAGGTTAGATTAATTATTAATTTAATATAGTTTAAAGAAATTGTATTATAATAATTAGGGTAGGTTAATTATTAATTTAATATAGTTTAATGTAATTTTATTATAATAGTTAGGGTAGGTTAATTATTATTTTAATATAGTTTAATGTAATTTTAAAGGTAAGTTTAAATTTACTATAAGATAGGGATGAGTTAATATTTAATATAAAGTTAGCGGGTTGTTAGGTTTAGGGGTTAATAGGTTAATTTAGTTTATGGCAAAGTGGGGGGCTGCCAGTTTAGGGGTTAATAATTTTATTTAGTTGCGGTGGGCTCCGGGAGCGGCGGGATAGGGGTTAATAACTTTATGTAGATGGCAGCAGTGTAGGGGCGGCAGATTAGGGGGTAATAACATAATGTAGGTGGCGGTGGGCTCCGGGAGAGGAGGAATAGGGGTTAATAACTTTATAAGAGTGGCGGTGAGCTCCGGGAGCGGCGGTTTAGGAGTTAATAACTTTATTTAGTTGCGGCGGGGTCCGGGAGCGGTGGTATAGGGGTTAAACAGTTTAGTATAGTGTGGGTGTTTAGTAACAGTATACAAATAAAGCTGTGAAAAAGACGAAGAGCAGCGAGATTGATGACTGTTTGTTAACAACAGTCCGCTGCTCATTGTCCCGTACTTGGTGCCCGGCTTTTTGAAAGCTTTTTTGTTAACTATGGAGAGCGTATTCAGGTCCGCGACAGCGATGTTAGGCTATGTTAGGTGAGCGTATTGGTGCCGACGAATGCAGTTGATGGCTTGATAAATAGGCACCATGGCCTGTTACAATCCCTCCTAAGAAAAATCCAAAAAATATGGCAGCCCTGCAAATCATTGTTGCCTTTTCATGCAAACAAGCATGGGGTGTTTCAAACCTGCCCCAAACACACACACACATGTACATGCACACACACACTTGTACATGCACACACACATGCACACAAACACACACACACACACACACACACATGTACATGCACACAAACACAAACATGTACATGTACACACACACACACACACATGTACTTGCACACACACACACATGTACATGCACACACACACATGTACATGCACACACACTCACACACTTGTACATGCAGACACACACATGTACATGCACACACACATGCACATGCCCGCACACACATGTACATGTGTGCACACACATACATGCACATGCACACACGCACACACATGTATATGCACACACACACACCTGTACATGCACACACACACACACATGTACTTGCACACACACATGTACATGCTCACACATATACATGTACATGCACACTCACACACATGTACATGCACACACACACATGCACATGCTCACACACACACATGTACATGCTCACACACACATGTACATGCACACACACATGTACATCCTCACACAGACACACACACACACATGTACATGCACAGACACACACACATGTACATGCACAGACACACACACATGTACATGCACACACACACATGTACATGCACACTCAAACACATGTACATGCACACACACACATGCACATGCTCAAACACACACACACATGTACATGCTCACACACACATGTACATGCACACACACACACATGTACATGCACACACACACATGTACATGCACACACACACACACACATGTACATGCGCACACACACACATGCACATGCTCTCACACACACATGCTCTCCCACACACACATATGTACATGTTCACACACAAACACATGCACACACACACACACATGTACATGCACACACACCCATGCACATGCTCTCACACACACATGCTCTCCCACACACACATATGTACATGCTCACACACACACACATACACATGCACATGCTCACACACTCACACACACACGTACATGCTCACATACACACACATGTGCATGCTCTCACACACACACACATGTACATACACACACATGTACATGCTCACACACACACATGCACACGCTCTCTCTCACACACACACACACACACACACATGTACATACACACACATGTACATGCTTACACACACATGCACATACACACACATGTGCATGCTCACACTCACACATGTACATGCTCACACACACACATGTACATGCGTGCACACACGTGTACATGCTCACACACACACACACACACATGTACATGCTCACACACACATACATGCTCACACACACAAACACATGCACACAAACAGACACACACACACACATGTACATGCTCACACACACATACACATGTACATGCACACACACACATGTACATGCTCACATACACATGTACATGCTCACACACACATGCAAACACACACACACATGTACATGCTCACACACACATGTACATGCACACACATGTACATGCTTACACACACATGTACATGCTCTCACACACATGTACATGCACACACACACACACATGTACATACACACACATATGTACATGCTCACACAGACACACACACATGTACATGCACACACACACACACATGTACATGCACACACACACATGTACATGCACACACACACACACATGCAAATGCTCACACACACACACGTGCTCTCTCATACACACACATGTACATGCTCATACACACACACATGCACATGCTCACACACACATACACATGCTCACACACACATGCTCATGCTCACACACACATGTACATGCTCTCACACACACACACGTACATACACACACATGTACATGCTCACACACACACATGTACATACACACACATGTACATGCTCACACACACACACACACACACACACATGAACATGCTCACACACACACACACACATGTGCATACACACACATGTACATGTTCACACACATGTACATGCTCACACACACACATGTACATGCTCACACAGACACACATGTACATGCTCACACACACACATGTACATGCACACACACATGTACATGCGCACACACACACATGTACATGCACACACACACACATGTACATGCACACACACATGTACATGCGCACACACAGACATGAACATGCGCGCACACACACACATGCATGTACATGCTTACACACACACACGTACATGCTCACACACACATACACATGTACATGCACACACACACACACACACATGTACATGCTCACACACATATGCAAACACACATGTACATGCTCACACACACATGTACATGCACTCACACACACACATGTACATGCTCACACACACACATGTACATGCAAACACACACACACATGTACATGCTCACACACACACACATGTACATACACACATGTACATGCTGACACACACACATGTACATGCACACACACATGTACATGCTCACACACATGTACATGCTCACACACACACATGTACATGCTCACACACACACATGTACATGCACACACACATGTACATGCGCACACACAGACATGAACATGCACACACACACATGCATGTACATGCTTACACACACACACGTACATGCTCACACACACATACACATGTACATGCACACACACACACATGTACATGCTCACACACATATGCAAACACACATGTACATGCTCACACACACACATGTACATGCACTCACACACACACATGTACATGCTCACACACACACATGTACATGCAAACACACACACATGTACATGCTCACACACACACACACATGTACATACACACATGTACATGCTGACACACACACATGTACATGCTCACACACACATACACACATGTTCATGCACACACACACTTTTACATGCACACACATGCACACACACTCACATGAACACATGCATGGAAATATCAACTCTTTTTTCTAAACAGGACAAGAATGAATGAGAACACTTTAAAGGAATATGGACGTCAAAATAAAACTTGATCATGATTCAAAGCACACAACTTTTAAAAGCATTCCAAATTACTACTGTTATCAAATGTATCTCTTTATCTAGGTATCCTGTGTTAATACTTTCAATTAAAGCATACCTAGGTAGAATCAGGAGTATGCAGGATGCATAGCATTGTCACAATCATTGTTGCAGACACTGATGCCATATAGTGGTCACGCAAATGCTCCAGAGTTTATCACAGTATGCTCTCATGGAAAGAAGCTAAATTTCAGCAAAGAGAAAGAGGTCAAATTTAATAGTAGAATTTAATTGGAAAGCTTTTTTTTTTTTAATGTTCGGTCTATCTGTATTTATAAGAAATTTTAACTTCCATATTCTTTTAACTTCAGCAGTCAGCAGCAAGGATGCGCCATATGTAGGGTGACCATATTGCCGCTTTGAAAAGGGACACATATGAAAAATACATATGTCAGGGCTGTTTTCAGGGCTGTTTAAAGAAATAGTTTGTATAAGAACCCTGACATATGTATTTTTTATACATGTACATGCTCACACAGACACACACACATGTACATGCACACACACACACACATGTACATGCACACACACACATGTACATGCACACACACACACACATGCAAATGCTCACACACACACACACGTGCTCTCTCATACACACACATGTACATGCTCATACACACACACATGCACATGCTCACACACACATACACATGCTCACACACACATGCTCATGCTCACACACACATGTACATGCTCTCACACACACACACGTACATACACACACATGTACATGCTCACACACACACATGTACATACACACACATGTACATGCTCACACACACACACACACACACACACATGAACATGCTCACACACACAGACACACATGTACATACACACACACATGAGCATGCTCACACACACACACACACACACACACACACATGTGCATACACACACATGTACATGTTCACACACATGTACATGCTCACACACACACATGTACATGCACACACACATGTACATGCTCACACAGACACACATGTACATGCTCACACACACACATGTACATGCACACACACATGTACATGCGCACACACACACATGTACATGCACACACACACACATGTACATGCACACACACATGTACATGCGCACACACAGACATGAACATGCGCGCACACACACACATGCATGTACATGCTTACACACACACACGTACATGCTCACACACACATACACATGTACATGCACACACACACACACACACATGTACATGCTCACACACATATGCAAACACACATGTACATGCTCACACACACATGTACATGCACTCACACACACACATGTACATGCTCACACACACACATGTACATGCAAACACACACACACATGTACATGCTCACACACACACACATGTACATACACACATGTACATGCTGACACACACACATGTACATGCACACACACATGTACATGCTCACACACATGTACATGCTCACACACACACATGTACATGCTCACACACACACATGTACATGCACACACACATGTACATGCGCACACACAGACATGAACATGCACACACACACATGCATGTACATGCTTACACACACACACGTACATGCTCACACACACATACACATGTACATGCACACACACACACATGTACATGCTCACACACATATGCAAACACACATGTACATGCTCACACACACACATGTACATGCACTCACACACACACATGTACATGCTCACACACACACATGTACATGCAAACACACACACATGTACATGCTCACACACACACACACATGTACATACACACATGTACATGCTGACACACACACATGTACATGCTCACACACACATACACACATGTTCATGCACACACACACTTTTACATGCACACACATGCACACACACTCACATGAACACATGCATGGAAATATCAACTCTTTTTTCTAAACAGGACAAGAATGAATGAGAACACTTTAAAGGAATATGGACGTCAAAATAAAACTTGATCATGATTCAAAGCACACAACTTTTAAAAGCATTCCAAATTACTACTGTTATCAAATGTATCTCTTTATCTAGGTATCCTGTGTTAATACTTTCAATTAAAGCATACCTAGGTAGAATCAGGAGTATGCAGGATGCATAGCATTGTCACAATCATTGTTGCAGACACTGATGCCATATAGTGGTCACGCAAATGCTCCAGAGTTTATCACAGTATGCTCTCATGGAAAGAAGCTAAATTTCAGCAAAGAGAAAGAGGTCAAATTTAATAGTAGAATTTAATTGGAAAGCTTTTTTTTTTTAATGTTCGGTCTATCTGTATTTATAAGAAATTTTAACTTCCATATTCTTTTAACTTCAGCAGTCAGCAGCAAGGATGCGCCATATGTAGGGTGACCATATTGCCGCTTTGAAAAGGGACACATATGAAAAATACATATGTCAGGGCTGTTTTCAGGGCTGTTTAAAGAAATAGTTTGTATAAGAACCCTGACATATGTATTTTTTATATGTGTCCCTTTTTAAAGGGGCAATATGGTCACCCTAGCCATATGGCAAGGCTTTGTATGTTGGAAAATGGGTAGTAGTAGAATGTGTCTTGGAATCATGGGATAATCATATAAATAGTGTGTAGTGACATACAATCCTACTTCAAGTACTGTAAAATATCTCCATGGTTCAGACACAAACTTTAAACAAGTTATGGAATTAGAGGGCCAGACAGAAAGAACTTGTGGGCTACAATGTGACGCGCTTTATGGGCCGTAGGGGCCAATTTACTAAATGTCAGTTGGACATGATCCACTGTAGCGGATCATGTCCACCCGACACCGCTAAAACAAGCACAAGCATTCCTATTTAAATGCCTGTGCAGGGGGTGTCAATCATACCGATCGTATCTGATTGGGATGATTGCTATTCGCTGCCTTAGAGGTGGTGGATAAGTTAAGGAGCAGCAGTCTTATGACCGCTGCTTCTTAACTCTTGTTTCCAGTGATCTGGAAACTATGGGGGTAGATTGCAGCATCCGCTGCTTGTTAAATGTACCCCTTAGTCTGGGCAATAAAGGATTAAACCAAATGACTGGTTGAGTATTTATGATTTATAAAGGGATATGAAACCCATTTATTTCATGAATCATATAGAAAATACAATGTAAAACAACTTTCCACTTCAATTCTATAATCAAATTTGATTATTTTTTTTTGGTATCCTTTATTTAAGTAGCATACAATGCACTACTGGGAGCTAGCTGCACAAATCAATTGAACCAATGACAAAGCATATATGTGCAGCCACCAATCAGCAGCTAGCTCCCAGTAGTGAATTGGGGCCCCTGAGTCTACAAAGATATGTTTTTAAATAAAGGATACCAAGAGAACCAAATAAATTAGACAATAGATGTAAAATAGAAAGTTGTTAACAATTGCATGCTCTATCTCAGGGGTTTTCAGACCTGTCAGGCCTCCATAACAGACCAGATTTTCAGGATAAGCTTAGGTGAGAGAAGGTTAATTACCATTCGGCTAGATTACGAGTTTTGTGGTATGAGTGAAAAAGCAGCGTTAAGGCTCTATTTCACTACCGCTGGTATTACGAGTCTTGCAGGTTTAGGGGCACCGCACACTTTTTTGGCAGTAACGCAGTGTAATTACCGCAGCTTTCAAAAAGTCCTTTCTCAATGGGACTTCCATAGCGCCAGTATTACAAGTCTGCTTGGGAGGCCAAAAAGTGAGTGTTACAGCCTATACCATCAAGATCCATACCATAAACTGAAAGTCAGTAGTTATGAGTTTTACGCTACAAAGCTGTAACATAAAACTCATAATTAAAGTGCTAAAAAGCACACTAACACCCATAAACTTCCTACTAACCCCTAAACCGAGGACCTCCCACATCGCAAACACTAAAATAAAATGAAAATAAAATCTGCCGCTCCAGACATCACAAATACTAGTTAAATATTATTAACCCCTAATCTGCCACCCCTAACATTGCCACCACCTACCTACATTTATTACCCTTAATCTGCCACCCCCAACGTCGCCACCACTATACTAAATTTGTTAACCCCTAAACCTAAGTCTAACCCTAACCCACATCCACTAACTTTAATGTAATTAAAGTAAATCTAAATAAAACCTACTATTAATAACTAAATAATTCATATTTAAAACTAAATACTTACCTGTAAAATAAACCCTAAGATAGCTACAATATAACTAATAGTTACATTGTATCTAGCTTAGGTTTTATTTTTATTTCACAGGCAAGTTTGTATTTATTTTAACTAGGTAGAATAGTTTCTAAATAGTTATTAACTATTTACTAACTACCTAGCTAAAATAAATACAACTTACCTGCAAAATAAAACCTAACCTGTCTTACACTAACACCTAACCTTACACTACAATTAAATCAATTACATAAATTAAATACAATTAACTAAATTACAAAAAAAAAACACTAAATTACACAAAATAAAAAAAGAAATGATCAGATATTTGAACTAATTACACCTAATCTAATAGCCCTATCAAAAAAAAAAAAAAAACCTAGCCTAAACTAAACTACCAATAGCCCTTAAAAGGGCCTTTTTTGGGGCATTGCCCCAAAGAAATCAGCTCTTTTACCTGTAAAAAAAATACAAACAACCCCCCAACAGTAAAACCCACCACCCACAAAACCAACCCCCAAAATAAAATCCTAACTAAAGAAACCTAAGCTCCCCATTGCCCTGAAAAGGGCATTTGGATGGGCATTGCCCTTAAAAGGTCATTTAGCTCTTTTTCCGCACAAAAGCCCTAATCTAAAAATAAAACCCACCAAATAAACCCTTAAGAAACTAACTGTTAATTAACACTAACCCCCGAAGATCCACTTACAGTTTTTGAAGACCCGACATCTATCCTCAACGAAGCCGGCAGAAGTCCTCAACGAAGCGGCAGAAGTCTTCATCCAACGAGCAGAAGTCTTCATCACGACGGCATCTTCTATCTTAATCCATCCGGCGCAGAGCGGGTCCATCTTCAAGACATCTGGCGCGGAGCATCCTCTTCTCATGACGGCTAATGAAGAAAGAAGGTTCCTTTAAGTGACGTCATCCTAGATGGCGTCCCTTGAATTCCGATTGGCTGTTCCAATCAGCCAATAGAATTCAAGATCAATCATATTCATCAGCCAATAGGATTTTTCACCTTTAATTCCGATTGGCTGATAGAATTCTATCAGCCAATCAGAATTCAAGGGACGCCATCTTGGATAACATCACTTAAAGGAACCTTCATTCTTCATTAGCCGTCATGAGAAGAGGATGCTCCCCGCCAGATTTCTTGAAGATGGACCCGCTCAGTGCCGGATGGATGAAAATAGAAGATGCCGTCTGGATGAAGCCTGGTTGGATGAATACTTCCAATGCCCATCCAAATGCCCTTTTCAGGGCAATGGGGAGCTTAGATATTTTAGTTAGGATTTTATTTGGGGAGTTGGTTGTGTGGGTGGTGGGTTTTACTGTTGGGGGGTTGTTTGTATTTTTTTTTACAGGTAAAAGAGCTGATTTCTTTGGGGCAATGCCTCGCAAAAGGCCCTTTTAAGGGCTATTGGTAGTTTAGTTTAGGCTAGGGTTTTTTTATTTTGAGGGGGCTTTTTTATTTTGATAGGGCTATTAGAGTAGGTGTAATTAGTTTAAATATCTGATCATTTCTTTTTTTATTTTGTCGTTTTTTTTGTAATTTAGTTAATTGTAATTAATTTATGTTATTGATTTAATTGTAGTGCAAGGTTAGGTGTTAGTGTAAGACAGGTTAGGTTTTATTTTACAGGTAAGTTTGTATTTTAGCTAGGTTGTTAGTAAATAGTTAATAACTATTTACTAACTATTCTACCTAGTTAAAATAAATACAAACTTACCTGTGAAATAAAAATAAAACCTAAGCTAGCTACAATGTAAATATTAGTTATATTGTAGCTAGCTTAGGGTTTATTTTATAGGTATTTAGTTTTCAATAGAAATTATTTAGTTATTAATAGTAGGTTTTATTTAGATTTATCTTAATTACATTAAAGTTAGTGGATGTTAGGGTTAGGTTTAGGGGTTAATAAATCTAGTATAGTTGTGGTGACGTTGGGGGCGGCAGATTAGGGGTTAATAAGTGTAGGTAGGTTGCGGCGACATTGGGGGTGGGAGATTAGGGGTTAATAACATTATGTAGGTGTCTGGGATGTTGGGGCAGCAGATTAGGTGTTAATAAGTATAATGTAGGTGTCGGCGATGTTGGGGGCGGCAGATTAGGGGTTAATAAGTGTAAGATTAGGGGTGTTTAGACTCAGGGTTTATGTTAGGGTGTTAGGTGTAAACATAAATTTTGTTTCCCCATAGAAATCAATGGGGCTGCGTTACGGAGCTTTACGCTGCTTTTTTGCAGGTGTTAGGCTTTTTTTCAGCCAGATTTCTCCATTGATGTCTATGGGGAAATCGTGCACGAGCAAGTAAAACCATCTTACCGCAGCTTTCAGTAGCGCTGGTATTGGAGTGCGGTATAGTGGTCAATTTTGCTGTACGCTCACTTTTTGCCTGCTAACGCCAGGTTTTTCTAAACTTGTAATACCAGCGCTGTATGGAAGTGAGCGGTGACAATAACTTGCAAGTTATTACCGCACCACTCATAACGCAAAACTCGTAATCTGGCCGATTATGTTTACTTATCAGCTGATTATTTCACCTGTGCTTCCTGACAATCAGGTCTGTTAAAGAAACCCGAGGACAGGTTTTAAAACTCCTGCTATATCTGAATCATGAAGGTTTTATTTTCACTTTACTATCCCTTTAATTCAAACTCACAGACCCTTTTAAAGTGGATTTATTCACACTTAGTAAAAATACAATCAGAGGTTTGTAGTTTTAAAGTTGGAATCCTGATAAAATACTGAATGAGACATGATAAATACACCACTTCAATATGCGTTCTTTATTGCTTAGTGCCAGTAATCAAAAATCTAAGCAATTCATTATGCAAATTACAATGGTTGGTAAGTTGTTTTTTTCTACAACTGGGAACCCATAACTGTAGAATGTATAGTATCTTGTTTAAATAGCAACTACATTATAAATGGTGATAAACAGCTTCTAGCTTTGGAGAGACGCTTTCAATAAAAAGTCTGTCATGATTCAGGTATTTGTGGGTATTAGTAAAGAGCTACGTTTTCTCAGACATTTCACAATTGTCAGTGTAATCAGACAGGGCAGGTTAACTGCATGTGTAATTTAGCCTGAAACTCATCACATTCTCACATAAAAGCACTACTAAGCCAGTGCTAATCCAGTCTGCAGAGAGACCTCAGACAGAATTTTGTTGTGCAGATTTCAACAAAGATGCACAGACTCACATTAGGTAAACCTATTCTGCCTATCTTACCTATATAAAAAGTAGGTTTCATTTTATGTTCTACTGTAAAGAATAAGAGGAGATGCTGTAAAAGAAAATAGGTACAAAGTTAATTTGATGAAGCACACAAGGGTTGGTTGATTTAAAAAATAACTTAATTTATTTAGATATCTTAGTGTATCAAAGGTGGTAGTGATTTTCATACCTTTTAATATATATAATGTACCCTTATTTTATTTTATCTATCCTCTTGCCAAACTGCCTCCCGAAGTTTTCCATAAACTCTCGAAATACTTTCCCCAGATCCTCCATGGTTGCAAGAGTACACAAGCAAAAGACAATTTGGAGCACCAAAAAACGAGTGAAAAACAAAAATTTATTATTAACAATAGGGTTAAATAACCCCAGGGTAAGAGTGTATAAACAATAAAGCGAAATACAGAGAACAAAAAGGCTGACCGGTTTCGGCGTGTTCCTTAATCCTAGCCTGCTTAAAAGTGTTAGTAAATTCACAACTTAAAAACCCACCTCTGTGTTTCAATTGGGTGTGAGATTCACACCTTTCTAATAGTTGACCAATGTTCAACTTCCTAATTTATCAGACACCTGTGTTGCCTACTGACCTCACTTTTGTTATTAGGTGTGGCGATGTCGGTACAGCCCCCTCCCCCCCCCTCCTATTCCCCCCTTATATCCCCCTTACTACCCCCCCTCCCCCCCTCTCCTCCCCCTTTACCACTTCGTTCTCACTCTCTCTCTATCTTTCTCTCTTCTTTTCCCCTCTTCTACATACCCCTTTCCAGTTCCTACCCCTAACCCCCATTTCCCCTAATTCCCTTATAATTACATACAACACTAACAATTTCTAACCAGCACTTAAGAATACAAACTACATTAATTATAAACACATACAACTAAGGATAACTCAATCATAATAATTCATTACTTGATATTTAACTGGTTGAAGAGCAATGCCCACACGATTATAATGAGGTACCAGTGAGCAAAAGTTATACAGTGTTCCGTTCACAGAGCAGATCCATTACAGTATTCTTAGAGAAAGAAAATATCTGCTTAAACTTTATATTGATGAGAGCCTTGATTGCCCACCCCCAACCCCCCCCCCCCCCTTAGCGAAGCACACGCACTCTATACAGTTAAGTAGTAACGCAAGGGGATGTACAGCAAAAGTTCCTGGATAGAGCCATTTAGCTGCATCTACCAGGGATAAACGTACATTGATTGAGTGAGGGCACTTCACTTTCAGTGGTCACATTGGAGAATCCGTCTAACAAGAGGCTAGGGGTTTTGCTAGCACACCTCCTCCACGCATATCATTAAAGTGGAAGGCGAAGTAATGCTGTGGAAGCGGAGGGGCACGCAAGCCTATAGGGCGCTACTAGAGGTGTGACTTACACGTCACTTTAGTAAACAAATACACACGCATCCTCGAACAGCTGTATTCTCAAATCCTTTTTGCTATGAAGATTCATACACAAAGAGACAGTGGGCAATATCGGACCCAGGCAGTCCCAGGTTCCACAACTTTTTCTATCTATTCCAAGATGTTGTAACGTTCAAGGAACGTAAGATATTAGACAGCATTTCATACACGGAGATATGTCGATATATAAATGGAAACAGACAAATGCAATTTTTGGCTATATAAGCAATAAGTCTAATTTTATACAACTACAATTTGTTTCGGTAGTAGATTAGATGTGGCGATGAGCACTTTTGTGCGGTCTGGGTGACAGCAAAGGAAAGTTTACAGTTAAAACTTTAAGAGGGCTGTACCGACATCGCCACACCTAATAACAAAAGTGAGGTCAGTAGGCAACACAGGTGTCTGATAAATTAGGAAGTTGAACATTGGTCAACTATTAGAAAGGTGTGAATCTCACACCCAATTGAAACACAGAGGTGGGTTTTTAAGTTGTGAATTTACTAACACTTTTAAGCAGGCTAGGATTAAGGCACACGCCGAAACCGGTCAGCCTTTTTGTTCTCTGTATTTCGCTTTATTGTTTATACACTCTTACCCTGGGGTTATTTAACCCTATTGTTAATAATAAATTTTTGTTTTTCACTCGTTTTTTGGTGCTCCAAACTGTCTTTTGCTTGTGAGACTTGAATTGTTTGGCCATTGTGAGCACACACAGCGAGTTCAAACACCTTTTAATTCCCCTATTGCGGAGGTTTAGCAATTCCCAGCTTGGATACTCACCAGTTGCAAACAGGAGCATCACAATATTATCAACAACACCACTAGGATACAGGAGAAAGATTAACCTGAAACAGGACTGTGGTGAGTTTGTTTGCGATATAACTAAAAGTGATATCATTTGACTGCATTGGAGAGTTTCACACTCATATACACAAGTCATTTTCATTCAAATTTGGCTGTTGTCAGGGGAGATTGGGGTTGACCCACTGACATAGCAAGTTTATGAACTTTTGTCTGTTTAATCAAGCTGGCTGTACAATTGTGATTTATTATTATTTTTACATATGAAATTACACACTACGTACACACCCAACCTAAGCACCCCCACTTCTCTCTGACTGTTGCAAGAGTACAGGCTATATGGTACAACGTAGACTTGTTGTGATACAGCAGAGACCCGAAGGTCTGAAATATGTCGTTTTTAGCATTTTATTGCAGCAGTGCTTGCAACAATGTATAACATTACTATAAACATTGTTTCACACACTGATGCCAGATGGCTAAAGACGCATGCATGCTTGTGAGCTCACATAACACACTGTACTCCATTTTTTTCCAATCATTTATATGAAAAAATATAATTTATGGTGAAGATTTTATGGTGAAGGTCTAATCTGTTTAAATTAAATTTGAAACAGTAATCGCTATACACTTCCTGTTAAGGTTCATTGGCCGATAGGTACTTGCTGCTAAGCTCATTGGCTAATAGATACTTTGTGCTAATTCTCATTAGTTGCACATACTCTATTAGCCAAAGAGCCTCAGCAGAAAGTGCAAAACTGATTGTATAAGTTTTTACCTGACATTTTTTTTTCGGGTAAAAAGAAAATCACCATAATTAAAAGCTACTTTTTCATATGAATATGATGAAAACAATGTACAGTGTCCCTTTCAAGCTACAAAGGTTTATATTTAAAACACTAGAAAGGTTTACAACTGTGAATGCACACACAATGGGGCATATTTAAGAAAGTGCGAGTGGACATGATCCGATATTGCGATCATGTCCGCTGCACATCGATAAATGCCGATAGCATACGCTGATGGCGTTTATCATTGCACCAGCAGTTCTTGTGAACTGCTGGTGCAACACCGCCCCCTGCAGATTTGCGGTCAATCGGCCGCTAGCAGGGGTGTCAATCAACCCGATCGTATTGGATCGGGTTGATTTCCGGCGATGTCTATCCGCTGCCTCAGAGCAGGCGGACAGTTTATGGAGCAGCGGTCTTTAGACCACTGCTTCATAACTTGTGTTTCTGGCGAGTCTGAAGGCTCGCCAGAAACAATGTGCATCAAGCTCCATACAGAGTTTTATAAATATGCCCCAATACATTTGCATCTATGTAACAAGGAGCCAACCAAGAAATTGTTATTTTGTAGGAAATTAACTTTCATCTTTTTTTGTTTTATTTTGCTAAGTTCACTGAGGTTATTAAAAAAGAACATAAGAATGAAACCTTGTCTTTTGTTTTATGTGTATTATATATTTGCTGTCTTGCTCTTTCTGGGTGTTATAATAATATTAATATTCAAGTTTTTCTTTTGTTTGTTTTTTTAATTAACCAGTTTTCACAAACATACATATTAATGAAACAATAATAAACATAAACATGATGTTCCACATCTGTATATGTAGCAGATATTACTAATGGTGTTTCTTTTGACAGTAATAGCTAAAACAAATCGAACTATTAAATATATAAGAAAAATTATTGTCATATCTTATAGTCTGTAGATACAAGTGTCCATAATACATTTGTATATTAACTTGTAGTCCAATGTCTCTTACTGAAAGCCATCTTATAGCGACGGTTTTGTAGGTCTAATATGTCTTTTAATCATTCTATCTCTAGCAGGATACAATGAAATCTCTGTATCTGCAGTATTCTTCTTACAATTGTTCCTAGAGCCATAAAAGGCAAATATCCTTCCCTATTAACTTTGACACATACATTAGTCTTGGATTTAGACCTTTAATCTACTTGAAAAACAACTTCTCAAAAATGTGCCTGCCCCACATTGGATCTTATGTAAATTTCTTTGCAATATAAGTCTCCCACAATATCTGTATCTGTGTTTTAAGAAGAAGTATTACTCTAATTTTATGATCTCATTGCACCTATCCATCCATTGAGCTTCGTTTGGAACTTCAGATGTTTTCCATCTCTGTGCCAGTAGAGATTTCATACTATTGTATAATATATTAAATCATTTATTTTGAGCAGTTGTGAGCCTTTTAGGAAGTTTGTGAAAGAGCCATAAGCATGGGTCAAGTGGTAATGGTAATTCTAGGACGTTTTTATGATTCTCTATTTATATGTTCCCATATGGGTGTAATTTTAGAACATGACCACCAAATGTGTGTCATTGTGCCTTTCGCTTCTCCACATCTCCAGTATTTTTCAATCTGTGTGCAACAAAGTTTGTGGAGTCTAGCTGGTGTAAGGTACCACCTCTGTAAATTTTGTATGTTAAGCTCTAGTAAATTAACCAAAACAGAGGATTTTACAATATGATGGAATATCTTTTGAGCTTCTAAATGCGTGATGACAATATTTAATTCACTTTCCCACCTCTCTATATAAGGAGTGTGTCCTTTAGGAGATTGTTGAAGTATTGTGTAATTTAACGATAAGGAGTGTTTCAGTGAAGTATTAGAGGTACATAGTCTTTCAAAAGTTGTGAGAGGTCTATGTAAGTTTTTCCTATCTGGGTGTTCTCTTTAAGAGTTTGTAATGTGTATATATACGTTCCTCACATCCTATGTGGTAGACCATTAGTGTTCTATGTGTAAGTTTTACCTGGTATTTTAATTTTGATATGCCTGGTGCAAAGTCACTATTATCAATTAGAGGTATTAGAGGTGAATACCTAGATGATATATGGGTGTGTTTTACTAAAATGCTATCCCAAGCTTTAAAAATTTCTTGAAACCATATATTGCTAATAGGTTCTTGCTCTACTTTATGTGTGGGAGCCCAGCACAACAACCCCCAAATGAGTAGAACCTGCGATTTCATGTTCTATTTTGACCACCTCCTTGGTGTTATGATTAAGGAACCAATCTGTTACACATTGCAAGAATATGTCTTGTCTATATTTTAGTAAATCCGGTACACCCAGACCGCCTGACAAAGCTGAGGAGCAAATAATATTTTTATTTATTCTTGCATGCTTCTTATCCCATATAAACTCCAGTAGCTTGCTTTGTAGAGAGCTGATGTATTTAGGTGGTAGTGGTATGAGCAAAGTTTGGAATATATATAGTAAACATGGCAATATATTAATTTTAAAAATATTAATTCTTCCTATCCACAATGTGTTCAACGACCTCAGATGACAAATCAGCTATTATTTGTTGCTGAATATGGCTGTAATTAGCTTGGAATAGGCTAAGTATTTTAATGATTTTTCTTGCCATTTAAAAGGGCATTTTTGTTTTAGGTATTGTAACTCATTGATAGGGAAGGTGATATTAAGAATCTCTGATTTGGATTTATTAACTAGGAAGTTAGCTGCTGATTGGAATTTCTCAAATATATTCAGTAGGATGGGTATGGATTTGATCAGATATGTAAATTTAAACAGAATTTCATCCGCATACAGCATTATTTTATATTCTGATTTTTCTATGTGAAGGCCTGTGATATTTGGCTCATCGCGTATTTTAGCGGCTAATTCTTCTATTACACATGCAAATAGTAAAGTAGACAGGGGACACTTGAAGGGCAAGTGAATTAGAGAGGGCCCCGTTAACCCTGGTTTGGGCAGATGGGGTGTGATATAACGAAAAAAAACTAGAAATAAACTGTCACCACAGTCCAAATTTCTCTAATACTGCACATAAGAATTTCCATCGGACGTGTTCGAAAGCTTTCTCCGTGTCCATCAAAATCATCCCCATAGGTATGTTATGGGTATCAGCATATTCGATTAGGTGAATGGCCTTCGTGGTTTTATCCCTTTCTTCTCTACCTAATATAAACCCCACTTGATCATTATTAATTCATTTTGTTAAATGTCCGGTGGTTAAAAGTTTTGCGTATATTTGCTCAATAGAATGTTAAATTCGAAATTTCGAATGTGGACATTCGATATAATTATAAACATTCGAATTCGAAAGTGACATTGGAAAACTGTAAATAGCATTCGATTATAGAATTTTTAAGAATATTCGTTGTTATCAACATTTGGATTTCAAATTTGAATTTCGGTAATAACATTCGTTCTAACATTCGAATTCGTAAATTTACACATTTGCCCATCCCTAATAATAGTATTATTTATTTCCTACGTAGCGCATACTATAATGGAGTGTATAAGTGTGTTACTTAGTGACAGGCGGTTTTGATAACAGTTAATTAAAAGAACTCCTATGTAGAGAGATATATAATGGTTTTTAGGCTATTTCTCAATGTACAGTTATTGACTGCGGCCTCTGCCGCAACCCGCAATGCAGGAAATTTGCCCATATGATGGAGTTATGAAAAGTTTTTGAGTTCTAGTTTTGTGAGAATCTACTAGTGATAGGAAAAACATCATGATAATTTGCTAGTTTCCTGCTGCAAATATAACTACATTTCTATATTGTTAACTTTACTGTTAATGGTTATTGGGTATTATTTAGTCCTGCAAGAAAAAAAAAACATCCATTTAGAAAGTTAACTGTGTAAAGGAACAGATGGAAAGAGACTGCAATGAGCAGGAAAGGGCTCTCTAGTGCTAGGTACTATTCTAACATGACAATGATATGATTAAGACATTACAGATATGAGATGTGGCATACATAATGGTAGATAACATATGCTATGGAAAATAATAAACACAAGTCAACCTTCGTTATTTGCAGGAGTAAGATTGTTAAAGTATATGTAAGGCATGCATGTCCCATACATATCAAGATTATCCGAGAAATCTGGGTTTAGGTGCAAAGATTGCTACCAAAGATCGTGGCTGGGGTGGGTGTACGGAGCATCCAAAGCCATAGATAGGAGGTTGCATGTGGCTCCACCATCACCATCTTTCTGATAAGTCGCCACTATCCTGTATGCATTCTGTAAAGTGACAGCCACAACACTGCTTCTCGATTGAATGTTTTCTCTTTATAGGATCTAGGTGCTTGGCGTAGTATGGTGCCGTGCTATGGACTTTAGTGGTAGCAAAACTTGTAAAATTGCAGGTTGGTTTAAATAATAAGGTTAAGTCATCCTTGAAAGAGGTATTTCCAAAGAACTCTTGAACTTGTTCATTGAGAGATGTCCCTTTTGCTACCATGCTCTTTGAGGTCATCTGTGTTGCTTGAGTAAGGGCAGTTTCTCCCAGGTCTGCAGTTGTTATTCCGGGATCTTGTAAGGTGACTTGGTAAATGTTGATTCTGGCTTTAGGATGAAAAACTTGTGTAGTAGCTGACGTGGTTATTAGATATAAGATTGCATCCTGTTGGCTGTAAGATGTAGTTAGGATCTTATCTACGCCAACAACAATGAAGGTTGCTGTATCCATAGATCTTGTTGGCTTATTAAGCGTTGTATATTTAGTGGTAAAGAAGTTGAGGAGATTATCCATAGGAGCTCTATCCTGTATATTTTGCATAAGCTTCTCAAGTTTCTCGAGATAACGATCAATGCACTCCTGCAAGCTCAGTTCACATGTGCTTTCCTTTTTTAGATGGGTTAATGTAGAATTTATAATTAGTGAAGCTGGTTTTGTAAAGCGAACAACTTAATCCAGTTAAGGCTGAATACCTCGGCTTTCCGAGGGGAAAGACGTTACCTATCGTGAGCAGCCACTCTAGGCCTTTATTCTTGTCCTTTTCTGGGTTCCGGTGTCAAAAATATAGCATAGATTATTGCGATTAACTCTCCTTAATATAAGGCAGCAAAGTGGCATATAAATTAAATAAACTAGCTGTGGGATGCCTCCAATAATTGGCGGATTATCAGGGATTCAGCCAGAGCTTGTGAAAGTGCGACCACTCCGGATAGCAGAGCCTATTAACATTTAAGGCTATAGTGTATAGTACATTTCTTGTAAACGTTACTGTTTTTTTCCCCACAGCATTAAAAATGATCTGAAGCAATGCTCCATGTGCTGTTGTATTAGGTTTTTAAAGTTATAAAACCTTGTTAGCATATCCCCCAAGTGGTTAAGAGGTACCGTGTAGTGCTGTGATTAAGCCTTTATGTATAACTAATAAAAGTCTCACCGGTCCTTTTACGTGAGTGTATCGTTGGTTTAGCTCACCCCAGCTACATTTCTCTCATACAAGTTTGTGATTGTACTCACATTTTATGCCAGGATAGGTATTTTAGGAGCTATGTATAATTGCAAGCTGCACCAAAGATGGTGGCTCTGCTCCCAGTCTCTCTCTGTTATGTCTGGTGTGTCCAGTTTATCGTGTTGCATTGCCATTATTTAGGCACCATTCCGCTCGTGGGTACTTCAGACACCTCAGGACTCAGTTACCAGTCTGTGAAGTGTTGTTTAGCTCTGTAGGGTCAGTTGTTTAGCCCGGAGCTCTGTCAGTGTGCAACAGATAGTCAAGTGTTTATATATAAATGAGCTATTTAGCACATTTATACATTGTTTAGCAGAGCACTGGTTCAATGTTTTTTTGTTGTTATTATAGTATGGACAGATAGCTCAGCAGCTGGACAGATAGCTCAGCATGCTAAGGCACTGTGGCTGAGCTCTATAGCAACCCAAGGGTTGCAGGTTCGGTCCCTGGCGAGGTCCACTCAGCCTTTCATCCTTCTAAGGTCGATAAAATGAGCAGCGCCTTGAGACCCTTACAGGTGATTAGCCGTGCTTTACAAGTACCCAATACATACATACATACATAGTAAAGGGATACTAAACCCAATATTGGTTTTCTTTCATGATTCAGATAGCGCATGCAATTGTTAGCAACTTTCTATTTACTTCTATTATCAATTTTCCTTCATTCACTTGCTATCTTTATTTAAAAAACAGGAATGTAAACCTTAGGAGCCGGCCCATTTTAGGTTCAGCACCCTGGATAGTGCTGCTTATTGGTGGCTACATTTAACCACCAATAAGCAAGCATAACCCAGGTTATGAACCAAAAATGGGCCTGTGCTAAGCTTTACATTCCTGCTTTTTAAATAAAGATAGCAAGAGAACAAAGGAAAATTGATAACCGGAGTAAAATAGAAAGTTGCTTAAAATTGCATGCTCTATCTGAATCATGTAAGAAAAAAATTGGGGTTTAGTATCCCTTTAATTGTTTGCAGTATAACATAATGAACAAAGTAAAAATGTACAGATGGGTGTAAGCAGTGGGAAAACTCTAATAAATTCGATGTGCAATGTTTCTAAGGAAAAAAAGACAGCTGAATTGTTTCTTGCTACTTTATTTTTAAACATGCTAACGTGAAAATAAAATGGCAGCTGTGTTTCATATGAGCTGTAAGCTCCTGAGAGAACAGATTCACACTATTTTCAGAAATACTTGACAACATTATATTTATTTATATTACAGCTATGATAATAACAAAAGGAATGCAACTAAGACATTCTTAGTTCATACATCAGCTATGATTAAAAGTAATCATGTTGCATTTGCACCTGTACTATTAAAAGGCACATGGAATTTAATAAAGTCCCAGCATCCTATTGCAACACATTTTTAATTGGTTCTTTAACATTTCATTTTATGCTAAGATCAGCACCTTTCAAATTTTCACAAAAGAAATCTTAGAGCTTATTAATAGGATATTATACTCAAATGGCCTGATTATGAGTGACATGCAATTTATCGCTCCCATTTTTGCATTAATTGCGCTAGAAGTAAGCTTTTTTTGTGCGTGTCGGGTAGCCTACGTATTACAAGTTGAAAGTAGAACCTTTTCAAACAGTGCTAAAAACAACGCGCACAAAAAGCCAAAGTTAGAATATCATGACCGCGTTAACGTATTCCCCCATAGAAGTCAATGGAGCAAAAAAAATGGGAAAGCAAGAGTTTAATATCCTTCTTACATCCCTGAACATCCCTGTCTATCATATAGCAAAGAATAGGATAAAAGAAGTAAGAAAGAAAGTAGGGTAAAGAGGTGCAAACTAAAATTGTTGCCAAATAGGACATTTTGGGTGGGTTTGTGGACTCGCACCACCAAGAAAGAAAAAATGTATCAAGTAAAAATAAATGCTTTATTTCTTAAGTTGGTGAGAATCGATGATGTCGATGATGACTGTTGGGAACTAATACCCAAGGTGTGAAACCCACGAAAAAATGGGTGAGACAAAAATGAGAAAGGAAATCACAGCCTGAATAACCTTCCTTCCATAAACTGACTGCAAAGGCAAACACATCAACATGATAACTTTTTGTGAAAGTATGCAAAAATGACCAAGTTGCAGCCTTACAAATTTGGTCTACCGAATCCTCATTTTTGAAGGCCCAAGTAGCAGCAGAACGTTATGAATGTGCTGTAATATGTAAAGGTGGCAACTCGCCCACTTTCAAATTGGCGTTTTGACCCTTACGTATAACTGAAAACAAAACTAAAAAAGCGTGATGACTGACAAAATTCTTTAGTAGTCTTAAATATAATTTTAACACCCTAACCACATCCAAATTGTGCAATAGCATCTCCTTTGAAGATTTTGGATTAGGACATAAAGATGCAACCACAATTTACTGGTTAATATTTTCAGAAGAAACCACCTTAGGTATGAAACTTGACAAAGTTTGCAAAACCACCTTGTCTTGATAAAATACCAGATACAGGTATCACAAGAAAGGGTAGACAATTCAGATACTCTCCTAGCCAAGGAAATATCTATTAAAAACAACACCTTCCAGGATAACAACTGTTGATCCAATGCATGGATAGGTTCAAAGGGCGGAGATTGCAAAACTCTTAGAACCAAATTTAACCCCTTAACGACATGCGTCGTATAGGGTACGCCGCACACAACCTGGTCTTTAAAGACCAGCAACGTACCCTGTACGACATTGGGGTTGAAAGCGTCTGGAAGCGATCCTGATCGCTTCCAGCCGCTTTCCGGTTATTGCTGTGATGCCTCGATATCGAGGCATCACTGCAATAACATTTTACCCCATCCGATGCAGAGAGAGCCATTCTGTGGCCCTCTCTGCACCGGACATCGATGGCCCGCAATCGTTGGTGGGTGGGAGCCGACGTGGGAGGCAGGTGGGCGCCATCGGTGCATTACGTAATGCAGAGGTGGGCGGGATCATGGCCGGGATCGCTGGGGGGCGCGCACGGTTGCGCGCATGCACGGGGGAGGCGGGCGGGCGCGTGCACGGGGAGGGTGCGGGTGGGAACCATTACACTATGGAACAGATTTTGTTTATATTTAGAGGGAGAGAGGGGGGTATATAAAACTTAAAATATATAATCTAAGTGATCTGGGAGGGGGTGGGGGTTTAGTCTTGGGGGGGAAGCTACACTACAGAAAAGTGGGGGGAAAAGATAAAAAATATATTTTTTTTTGTAAACTGGCAGACAGCTGCCAGTACCCAAGATGGCTCCCAATAATGTAGAGGGGGAGGGTTAGAGAGCTGTTTGGGGGGGGATCAAGGAGGTTTGGGGCTAAGGGGGATCGTACACAGCAGCATATGTAAATATGCTAAAAAAATAATAATAAAAAAAAAAGATACCTTTTATTTTAGTACTGGCAGATTTTCTGCCAGTACTTAAGATGGGGGGGGACAATTGTGGGGTGGGGGAGGGAAGAGAGTTGTTTGGGAGGGGGGGGTCTGATGTGTTAGGTGGGAGGCTGATCTCTACAGTAAAGCTAACATTAACCCTGCAAGTTCCCTACAAGATCCCAAATTAACCCCTTCACTGCTAGACATAATACACGTGTGATGTGCAGCGGCATTTAGCAGCCTTCTAATTACCAAAAAGCATCGCCAAAACTATATATGTCTGCTATTTCTGAACAAAGGGGATCCCAGAGAAGCATTTACAACCATTTGTGCCATAATTGCACAAGCTGTTTGTAAATAATTTCAGTGAGAAACCTAAAATTGCGAAAAAATTTATGTTTTTTTTAAATTTGATAGCATTTGGCGGTGAAATGGTGGCATTAAATATACCAAAATGGGCCTAGATCAATACTTTGGCTTGTCTACTACACTACACTAAAGCTAAAATTAACTCTACAAGCTCCCTATATGCTCCCTAATTAACCCCTTCACTGCTGGGCTTAAAACACGTGTGGTGCTCAGTGGCATTTAGCAACCTTCTAATTACCAAAAAGCAACACCAAAGCCATTTAAGTATGCTATTTCTGAACAAAGAGGATCCCAGAGAAGCATTTACAACCATTTATGCCATAATTGCACAAGTTGTTTGTAAATAATTTCTGTGAGAAACCTAAAGTTTGTGAAAAAATTTGTGAAAAATTGAACCATTTTTTTTATTTGATCGCATTTGGCGGTGAAATGGTGGCATGAAATATACCAAAATGGGCCTAGATCAATACTTTGGAATGTCTTCTAAAAAAATATATATACATGTTAAGGGATATTCAGGTATTCCTGACAGATATCAGGGTTCCAATGTAACTAGCGCTAATTTTGAAAAAAAGTGGTTTTGAAATTGCAAAGTGCTACTTGTATTTGTTGCCCTATAACTTGCAAAAAAAGCAAAGAACATGTTAACATTGGGTATTTCTAAACTCAGGACAAAATTTAGAAACTATTTAGCATGGTTGTTTTTTTGTGGTTGTAGATGTGTAACAGATTTTGGGGGTCAAAGTTAGAAAAAGTGTGTTTTTTCCATTTTTTCCTCATATTTTATAATTTTTTTAATAATAAATTATAAGATATGATGAAAATAATGGTATCTTTAGAAAGTCCATTTAGTGGCGAGAAAAACGATATATAATATGTGTGGGTACAGTAAATGAGTAAGAGGAAAATTACAGCTAAACACAAACACCGCAGAAATGTAAAAATAGCCCTGGTCTTTAAGGGAAAGAAATTGAAAAATGGCCTTGGTCCTTAAGGGGTTAAAGGAACACTGAACCCAATTTTTTTCTTTTGTGATTCAGATAGAGCATGCAATTTTAGGCAACTTTCTAATTTACTCCTATTATCAATTTTTCTTCATTCTCTTGCTATCTATATTTGAATAAGAGGGCATCTAAGCTTTTTTTTTTGGTTCAGAACTGTGGACAGTATTTTTTTATTGGTGGATGAATTTATCCACCAATCAGCAAGAACAACCCAGGTTGTTCACCAAAAATGGGCGGGCATCTAAACTTACATCCTTGCATTTCAAATAAAGATACCAAGAGAATGAAGAAAATTTGATAATAAAAGTAAATTAGAAAGTTGCTTAAAATTGCATGCTCTATCTGAATCACTAATGAAAAAATTTGGGTTCAGTGTCCCTTTAAGTTCCATGGAGGAGACATTGGCTTACTAACAGGTCTGATTCTAACCAAAGGTTCAACAAAAGCTTTCTGCACAATTACAATTGAAAGACCACAAATGCGACGCTTTAGGGTGCTAGATGGTAAACCCTTGTCTAAGCTATCCTTAAAGGGCCATGATACCCACATTCTTTCTTTCATGATTTAGAAAGATAATGCATTTTTAAACATCTTTCTAATTTACTTCTATTATCTAATTTGTTTTATTCTCTTGATATTCTTTGCTGAAAAGCATATCTAGATATGCTCAGTAGCTGCTGATTGGTTGCTGCACATAGAAGCCTCGTGTGATTGGCTCACCCATGTGCATTGCTTTTTCTTCAAATAAGGATATCTAAAAAATGAAGCAAAATAAATAATAGAAGTAAATTGTAATGTTGTTTAAATTTGTAAGTTCTATCTGAATCATGAAAGAAAGATTTTAGGTTTAGTGGCCCTTTAAGAAACTGTAAGATTCTAGGAATCCTAACACAATGCCAAGTATAGACCCATTTTGAACATCAAAAAAGATACACCTTTCACACTTTATGGTAAGTCTTTCTAACTGGCTTGGGAGCCTGAATCAAGCTATCCTCTATAGATTCAGCAAAAACACTTAAGCATTCAATATCTAAGCAGTCAAACTGAGAGAATGAATATTTTGGTAAAAGAAAGGACCTTTAGACAATAGATCTGTAAATTGAGGAAGGCGCCACAGTGGACATCTGAACCAAATCGACGCACCCCATCCTGCGAGGCCAAGCAGGAGCCTATAAGTTTGCTGATTGATCTGAGCAATAACCCTCAGAAGAAGCACAATTGGTGGGAACAGATAAACTATATGAAAGGACCAAGGAACAGCTAGTGCATCTATCAATTCAACTTGAGGATCTCTCAACCTCGAACCAAATTTGTGGAGTTTATGGTTTAGGCGGAACACCATCAAGTCGATCTCTGGCAGACCCCAGTAAAGAACCAACTGATTGAAAATCTCCTGATTGAGGGACCATTCCCCGCAAGTGAAAAGTCTGATGACTCAGATAATCTGCTTCCCAGTTATTGAGCCTGGGAATGTGAATCGCTGAGATTGTACACCTCTTTCATCACAAGAGCATTGCAAGCACCACCCTGATGATTGATATAGGCTACCGCCATGATGTTGTCAGGAAAACAAATGAAAGGAACTGACCTGAGCAGAGGCCAAGCATGAATCACTCTGAAGATTGCAAGAAGTTCCAAGATATTGATAGGTAACCTCATCTCGTAAGGAGACAAGCTAAAGTCCCTGAGATCTGTAAGAACCCCAGACAGCGCCCCAGTCAGCCATAACTGGAAGCAGTTTTTCTGTATGAACAGTCGCTAAAGGTAAAGAGGGAGCTTGAACCAAAATATCATCCATGTAGGGAGCCACAGCTATTCCTGAACTCTGATGACTGACAGCAGAGCACCCAGAAACTTGGTAAAAATCCTGAGAGCTGTATCAAGACCAAAGGGAAGAGCTACAAACTGATAATGTTTGTCCAAGAATGGAAAACGAAGAAACTGGCATCGTCCTTTGTTAATATTCAAGTAAGCATCCTTCACATATATAGTTGTCATGAACTGACTTTGGAGGACTAAAGGGAGAATACATCTGATAGTTTCCGTCTTGAAAGAGTATAATTCTGATTTCTGGTTCCTTGAATAGTGAATGGAATGAAAACAATTGTTGGATTTACACTTAGATCTAGATTTTTTCATCCTGGGGTAAAAATGCTCCTTTACCATTTGTGACTGGAAATAATAGAATCCAAGCCAGGACCAAACATGATCTTTTCTTTGAAACCTAAAGTTGAGAGTCTTGACTTTGACACCATAAGCCCTTCTAGTGAGCATAGCCAAAGCCATATTTTTTAGCATTAATGCAAATAATTGTAATTATTGCATCACAAATGAAGGAATTTTCCAAACACAAGCAACGTGGGTGTTCTTCAATATCCTTAAAGAAAGATTTCTCTGAAATCAGCTCAGATAATGAGTTGCACCAGACGGATGCTGCTCTTGCAATACTTACAGCTGGTTAGAACAGAAACCCCGCTTGTAGGAAGGCCTTCCAGAGATAGCTTTCCAAATTCCTATTTATAGGATCTCTAAAAAAAAGACGTGCTATCCTCTAGAGGAATTGTAGTTCTTTTAGCCAAAGTATTTAGACCCTTGGCTTGTCTTCAGACTATTTTCCTGTTACCAGCCTGTCACTGCAGTACCTGTGTATCCAGTGTCTCCAATGTCACCAGTCTGTCATGGCAGTACCTGTGTATCCAGTGGCACCAACCTGTCACAGCAGTACTTATGTATCCAGTGTCACCAGCCTGTCACAGCAGTACCTGTATCTCCAGCCCTCAGCCCTGGAGTGGGCACTTCTTACCTTGGTCCTGGAGTGGGAACAACTCCAGATTTCTGCTATGGTGTGGGCATTACTCCTGCTAAGTCCTGTGGCTCCGGCCAAGGCTCCAAATCCTGTGTTCAGCAATATAGATTCCAGTACAATAAACTTGCCTTGCCTGTCTTTGTAGCCTTGCCTAAAAGGGTTATTTCCTCTAATAAACACATCTCACAGGGCCATTTTAGCATCCAAGCAAAGACACCTCAGTTTCTGAGCTCCAAACCCCTGAACCCTCTCCTCTGAGAGTGACAGTCCCATTCGTTGGAAATAATTTCCATGACCAAGAACAGGAATGGAAAAACAGCTGCTGACTTCGCTTTTGGTTGGAAAATAAGATCCAGTTGCTTTACAGCCTTAACCTCCATATGCTTAGGATCCTGAAAACCAAAATTCAGCAAAACTTCCTTAAGCAATAAAGGTAGATGCTCAAGGTTAAAATTTAAAGTTTTGTGCTCAGATTCCTGATCAGAGTTTGTCAACAAATCCTTAGCAAACAACTCACCCTCAAAGAGAGAGAGAGGAAGATACGTCAGAGTCAGAAACCTGAACTGGTTTAACTGCAGTAGAAATTGTAGGAACATCACCTCTAGTAGAGGAACTAGAAGAAATACCTTTACGTTTATGCTTACTTGAAGGCGACATAGTAGCCAGAACCTCAGAGATAGTGGATTTTAACTATTCTTTAAAGCCTGGAGTAAACTCAGTAGCGACACCCTGTGTAGGATACACTGGCAGGGCACAAACTGGACTCACAGTAGTAGAAGTAGACATTTGGGATTGTAATACAGAATTTAACCAAGTACTGCAGAGTTGAGACAGGAAGTGGCCAACTTGCAAAGCATGCATTTATCTGGTTTAAAAATAAAATCTGTTCATGTACCCTCTAAAGGGTCTAACCCAGAGGGGATAGCCCCAGTTTGCTCCATAATATGTAAAACCTTAAGAAAGTGTCCAGTAACACAATGATGTCACGTATTTTGAAAACAAACCAAAATAGTAATGGTCCAGCAAAGAGAGCGTAGAGGTGCACGCTGCAAGGAGCCACTGGCCAACTCCCCAAATCAGTCCCAATACCTGTATAACTGTCTTTTCAATAAACTTCTGAACTAGACTGAGGTGCTGCTTTTTTTATCATTATTATGTACTGGAAAAAGACAGTACTATAATGCCTGAAACAGAGAATAAGGCACCAGAAACGGCAACAAAATACACTACAGATAAACACTCAGAAATCTAAGTGCACTGATTGCTAAACGTTCCACAAATTGATTCCAATTTGTAATTGGTAATAATAAAGGATGTGAAAACTACTATAAACACCCCACCCGCTTGCTCCTGGTATAGGAAATTTTACCCCCTCAGCTGGGAATGTTCAGAGAAGATGACCGAGAGTCTGAGGTGAGCGATAGCACAATGCTATCTATAAGGCACACATGAACTAGCAGTGTCTAACAGTGAAAAACTGTCAAAATGCACTGACATAAGAGGCGGCCTTGTTTAAAATTGCATGCCCTATCTGAATCATGAAAGTTTCATTTTTGACTTGACTGTCCCTTTCATTTCCTAAATAAAATCCTGAGCACCTCCATTTTCACCTGCTCCAGCAAGGCAAAGAAAGATTGGGAGGTTCAGGGATGTAAGAGGGATATTAAAGCTCTTGGTGTAGGGTGTCTTTGCCTTCTCCTGATGGCCAGGCAATGAATTCCCAACAATAAAGGATCATGGACTCTCACCACCTTAAGAAAAAAATTGTTCAGTAAAAGCTGTCTACATTTGATACAATACTTATAAGATGAGCTTTATTGTATGCAGCTTAGACACACCCTAGGCAACGTAGACACACCCACACAAATCAATGACCAGTTCTGTCCACTTTCCTCCCCACACACACTTCCTACCTGAGATAATTTCACTCAGGATTAAGCCCCAAACCTCCAAATCCCAAATAATCTCTGAAAAATTTTGGGAGGTGTTTTATTTATTCAGAATTATTATAGCTTTCAACAGTATCTTTTAAATTAAAGGGACAGTCAAGTCCAAAGAAAACTTTCATGATTTAAATAGAGAATGTAATTTTAAACATCTTTCCAATTTACCTTTATCACCAATTCTGCTTTGTTCTTTTCATATTCTTAGTTGAAAGCTAATTCTAAAAGGTTCATATGCTAATTTCTTAGACCTTGAAGTCTGCCTCTAATCTGAATGCATTTTAAACACTAGAGGGCATTAGTTCATGTGTTTCGTATAGATAACATTGAGCTCATGCACGTGAAGTTACCCTGGAGTGAGCCCTGGAGTGAGCACTGGCTAAAATGCAAGTCTGTCAAAAGAACTGAAATAAGGGGGCAGTTTGCAGAGGCTTAGATACAAGGTAATCACAGAGGTAAAAAGTGTATTAATATAACCGTGTTGGTTATGCAAAATTGGGGAATGGGTAATAAAGGGATTATCTTACTTTTTAAACAACAAAAAATCTGGTGTTGACTGTCCCTTTAAGGAAAGCTACTCTTAATTGTTAGAGATATAATACTGTAGTATGCAGTTGAGCAAATATTACAATATTACTGTATAAGGCATACAGCTATTCAGTATATATATGCACTATGCATATCAGCTAAGTAAAAGTGTTTTCTAATGGTATTTAAAGTGTAGACATTTCCTACTAAATTAGCACACAGTTTTACAATTACACAACCAAAATAATTTGGAAAATCATGTAAATCAATGGCAATAAAAGAGCAAATTACAAATACATATATTCCTTACATATTCTATGGATTTTATGTTAGCAGAAAAAAACTAATTGTACAAATAATACAATTTTGCTACTTGTGGAGTGAAAAAAACAAGCATCTAGATTACGATTTTTGCGTTTGTATTTTAACGCTAAAAAAATGGCCATTTTAGCGTTAAAACAGCACCACAGCCATTACAAGTCTTGTCGGCATAGCTGTATCGCAAGCCTTTTAGCCTGAACCACAACAATGGTCCCGCACACGTAAAAATTACGTTTTTTCATGGGACTTCTATAGCGCTGCTATTACGAATTTTGCAGTGAGGCTAAAAAGCTTGCGTTGCAGCCTATACCGACAAGATCCGTTCTGCAATCTAAAAGCAGTAGTTATGAGTTTTACGCTACAAAACTGTAACATAAAACTCACAACTAAAGTGTTACAAAGTACACTAAACACCCATAAACTACCTATTAACCCTTAAACTGAGGCCATCCCGCATCGCAAATACTATATTAAACTTATTAACCTCTAATCTGCCGCTCCCGACATCACCGCCACTAAAAATAATTATTAACCGCTATTCCACCTCTCCCCGACATCGTCACCACTATAATAAAGTTATTAACCCCTAAACCGCCACCCTCCTGCATCGCAAACACTATTTAAATATTATTAACCCCTAATCTGCTGTCCGCCCACATCGCCACCACTGTACTAAAGTTATTAAGCCCTACACCGCGGCCACTATAATAAACTTATTAACCCCAAAACCGCAAGCCCCCCACAACGAAATATACTAAAGTAAACTATTAACCCCTAAACCGAAAGCCCCTCACATTGCAATAAACTAAATTAAACTAGTAATCTCTAAACCTAACCCCCCCCCCCTAAATTTATATTAAAATTACAATTTCCCTATCTTAAATTAAAAATTTACTTGACAAATTAAAAGAACTAAGTTTAAACTAACAATTAAACTAATATAATTATTAAACTAAAATTAAACTAACTACCAATTAAATAAAACTAAACTACACGTTAAAAAAAACACTACTCTAAAAATTACAAAGTATCTAATTCCAAAAAATAAAAAAGACTAAATTACAAAAAAATAGTAAACACTAAATTACGAAAAATAACAAACGAAATTATCCAAAATAAAAAACAATTACACCTAATCTAATTGCCCTATCAAAATAATAAAGCCCGCCCAAAATTAAAAAAAACCCTAGCCTACAATAAACTACCAGTAGTCCTTAAAAGGGCCTTTTGTAGGACATTGCCCTAAATTAAACAGCTCTTTTAGACTAGGAATAATTTTTATTATTTTTGATAATTTGTTTGTAATTTTTTGTAATGTATTTTTTTTTGTTTTGGGGTGTGTTTTTATTTTTAGATTAGGGCTTGGGCAGCAAAAGAGCTAAATGCCCTTTTAAGGGCAATGCCCATACAAATGCCCTTTTCAGGGCAATGGGTAGATTAGGTTTTACTTTATTTTGTGGGTTTGGGGGGTGGAGGTTTGTATACTGTTAGGGTGTGTTTGTTTGTTTTTGTAGCAAAAGAGCTGTTACTTTTAGGGCAATGCCCTACAAAAGGACCTTTTAAGGGCCCTTGGTAGTTTATTCTAGATTAGGCTTTTTTTTATTTTGGGGTGGGTTTTTATTTTTTTTTAAAGGGTATTAGAATAGGAATCATTTTTATTTTTTGTAATGGTAGTTTTTAGTGTAAGGCAGCTTAGGTTTTACTTTTATTTTACAGGTAAGTTTGTATTTATTTTAACTAGGTAAAATAAATCCAAACTTACCTGTGAAATAAAAATTAAAACCTAAGCTAGCTACAATATAACTATTAGGGTTATGCTTTAGAGTTAGCTTTATTTAGTTGCGGCAATGTTAGGGAGTGGTAGAATAGGGGTTAATAGATTTATTTAGGTGTCAGCAATATTGGGGGCGGCAGATTAGGGGTGTTTAGACTCTTGGTTTATGTTAGAGTGTTAGGTTTAAACGTTAGTTTTTTTTCCCCCTAGACATCAATGGGGCTGCGTTATGGAGCTTTTCTTTCCGCGATCGCAGGTGTTAGACTTTTTTCTGACCTGCTCTCCCCATTGATGTCTATGGGGAAAGCGTGCACGAGCATGTCAAAACAGTGCCTGTTTTTTGTGCGGTATAGAGCTTAAAAGCACCATATCGCATGTGCAAGCCGGGTTTTTCAAAACTTGTAATGGCAGCCCTATAGGGGGTGAAATAGCGCAACTTTTGTGGCGTTCGTTTCGCACCCTCTATTGCGCAAAACTTGTAATCTAAGTGATTGTTTTGTATAATTTTGTTGGTTTTTTTTGTATTTGTAGGTTTTATTTCACAGGTAAGTTTGTATTTATTTTAACTAGGTAGTTATTAAATAGCTAATAACTATTTACAAACTAATCTACCTAGTTAAAATAAATACAAACTTACTTGTGAAATAAAAATAAAACCTATGCTAGCTACAATATAACTATTAGCAATATTGTAGCTAGCTTAGGTTTTATTTCACAGGTAAGTATGTACAGTACTTAGTTTTAAATAGGTATTATTTAGTTAATAATTGTAACTTTATTTTAGCTCTATTTTAATTATGTTAAAGTTAGGAGGTGTTAGGGTTAGGTTTAAGGTTACGGTTAGGTTTAGGGGTTAATATAGTTTAATTTAGGTTGTTGCAATGTGGGGGGCTGGCAGTTTAGGGGTTAATAGGTTTATTTAGTGGCGGTGATGTGGGAGGCCAGAGGTTTAGGGGTTAATACCTTTATTTAGTGGCAGCGATGTCGGCGAGCAGCAGAATAGGGGTTAATAACTGTAATATAGTTGCGGCAATGTTGGGGTGCGGCAGAATAGGAGTTAATAACTTTAATATAGTGGCTGTGATATCGGGAGCGGCAGATTAGGGGTTAATAGTTTTATTTAGGTGGCAGCGATATCGGGAGCAGCAGATTAGGGGTTAATAACTTTAGGTAGGTGGCAGTGATGTCGAAGGGAACAGATTAGGGTTGTTTAGACTCTGGGTTTATGTTAGGGTGTTAGGTTTAAACATTATTTTTTTTTCCCCATAGACATCAATGGGGCTTCGTTACGGAGATTTTCATTCCGCGATCGCAGGTGTTAGGCTTTTTTCTCACCCGCTCTCCTCATTGATGTCTATGGGGGAAGCGTGCACGAGCACGTCAAAACAGCACTTGTATTTTGTGCGGTATGGAGCTCAATGCAACCATATCGCACGCACAAGCCGGCTGTTTGAAAACTTGCAATGGCAGCGCTATAGGGGGTAAAATAATGCAGCTTTTGTTGCGTTTGTTAATTTCCCTATAGCAAGCATAACTCGTAATCTAGCTGAAGGTGAATTGTTAGCTGTTTAGATATGTAAGATCCAGGGTCTTATAAAACGTAGAAACAAAAATTGTAATGTCGTAGTTTGGTAAGTATTAGAGCCTTGAAAATGTTCTGCTATTTAAATGACTGAATACTGGAGAGGTTATTGTAGCAGTCTCTTGTTTTCCTGTCTTCTGTGCAAAAACAAGCACCATCTGCAGTTGCCACACATTTTTTGAGCGAGATAGCACCTTATAACAACAAAGCAACCTTGACTTGATGAATTAAACTTTTTTTTTTCTTTAACTTCTATTATCTTTTTTCCATTTTTTTATTTCATGCCTTTACAGTACACAAGTTTCTGAAAACTGACAGACATTTCTGTATGTATGTAATATATATATATAGCAATTCAAGGGGATTTTCACTCTCACTTCACAGTATTGAATATTAAATATTCATTTTGGAATACAATATTTGTATTAATTGGAATGATAATAATAAAGAATTTGCTTGTGAGAAATTCAACTCAATATAACAACTTTTATTTAGTCACAGCAACCAAAATCTTAGATCACACAATATAATATTATATGCTTCTTTATATGGTACCATTAATATGAGTTACATTAAAGTGTCAGTAAACATTAAAAATAATGTTATATAATTCGGCACATAGTGCAGAATTATATAACATTATATTAGCGCAAACGTTTTAAAACAAAATTTCCCCTTTTTTCAAACAGCGCATCGGGCCAGCTGTATAGTCACAGCCCGGCCCGACCGCGTCATAGCACTAAGTGCAGCTCGCTCCTGCTCGGGTGTCAGGAATGCCAGTTTTTAAGTATAAATGAAGGATCTGCACTCACTGGACTTTCCACACAAAAGGTTTAATGTACAAAGTAAAGTTTAAAGGATCAAACCTATATATATATATATATATATATATATATATATATATATATATATATATATATACTTGTATAAAACAACTACCAGTAACACAATTGCAACACTCTTTATATTAAATCAAAAGCATAATAGGTTTTCTAAATATTCATTATGTTTCTGCTTATATTCAGCAAGGTAATTTTAAGTTCATACATTAACCGCTTTGCTGCCAGGAATGTTAGGGGAAAGCCCTTCATGGGCTTTTAACGCCCTTAAGGGTTTATGCTTGGTAGGGATGTTAGTGGAATGGGGTATGTGTATGCGAGGTGTTTGTGGCAACAATGTTGTAGGTGACGGGGAGTGATTTACCTGATTAGTTAGAGAATGTTGGGATTATCAAGATAGACAATATCACTGCGATCACTACATGTGTAAGCAGTGTGGGGGCTACACTCCAGCTGTGAATGATCACATCGCCAGGGATAGGCAAGGTGTCCGTACACGGACACTGGTGTCCGTGACTAGCCCTTGCAGTGTCCGCCACAACCTTAGTATATGTTTTGATTGAATAATAGGAATAAAGAAAAATATGTAGTGTAAATAAAGTTAGTGGTTTGTCAATAGACTGCTAGCGATATTGGGTTATAAGTTATGGAATAACTAAAGCCTAAGTGAAATACTGGATGTGTATCTGCATCTGTATAATAACACCCAGCTCTATACAAAGACACAGTAGTGACACTGGCACATGCGTATATCCAGACAAGGGTTGGTTATAGGGTCAGTGGTATCTGCATCAGTATAATAACACCCAGCGCTATATAATGACACAGTAGTGACACTGGCACATGGGTATAGCCAGAGGAGGGCTGGTTATAGAATCAGTGGTATCTGCATCAGTATAATAACACCCAGCATTATATAATTACACAGTAGTGACACTGGCACATGCGTATATCCAGACAAGGGTTGGTTATAGGGTCAGTGGTATCTGCATCTGTATAATAACACCCAGCTCTATACAAAGACACAGTAGTGACACTGGCACATAGGTATAGCCAGACAAGGGTTGGTTATAGGGTCAGTGGTATCTGCATCAGTATAATAACACCCAGCGCTATATAATGACACAGTAGTGACACTGGCACATGGGTATAGCCAGAGGAGGGCTGGTTATAGGATCAGTGGTATCTGCATCAGTATAATAACACCAAGCATTATAAAATAATGTTTTTAATTTCAAATGTACCTTGGTGTCCTTCACTAAGGTCTGTACTTTAGAAAATGTCCGCCACAGCTTTTGTCTGTGCCTATCCCTGCACATCGCAAGGACCAAGCATCTGATAAACCCACTAGCAAAGGATCTGCTGAGAACAAAGCACCCACCCCACCGAGGGTGGATGCTCTTTAACCATGGTTGCGTCTATACCCAAACTTGCAAGCGGCAGAGGTGTTGCTGGCTGGTCTTCGCAAAGGATTTGTCATTCCCATCAGTTCTTTTGTTACAGGCTCCACAACCTTTAAGAATCTTAAATCAACCTACCAATTTCCAGAAGAAGGGAAACGTTGTGGAAAGAAGTTGATTTTGTTCATATGGCTGTGCTTTTTCATGAGTGTCTAATGCCTGATTTAGTGATTTCTCCTTATGGGGCAGTATCTAAAAAAAAAGAGCCAGGAAAGATTAGGTCCAGCATTGCCATAGAACATGATAAAGGGTGCATAGCCCGAAACGTTCTTTTTATCTTGTACCTGGTCCTATTCTCAACATGGAATAAAGGATTAGAAAATTTCAATTGGTGCGGCTGTTACCTTGTTTGCAGTTTCTACCCTAAAGGTAGGTCGGATAATGACGCCATCGATCCAGAGTTGAGCTCTGTGCACTATAATCATTTGATGAGGCTAGCGATTGTCCAGCAAGCCAGGGTTGGAGCGATGCTGGCTAAATTTGATATTGTGAACAACAAAAATTATTATAAGTGAACAGTGCGCCAACGGATACAGTGCTAAAATGTTACTATACCATATAAATATAAATAATACATATAATTTAAATTAAATATCACAAATAATGTCAATTGTTATTGATTAGTAGTAAACCAAAATGTGAATGTTCAGATGACTTAGCTTATATTGCTAAGACAATGTTACTTGGTGAAACCTAGGGGGTCAGAGTACTCCCTCAGGCTTGATCAGATGATGGCTCGCGACTTCTTCAATACTTTTGCTGGTGTCCCAAAAGAACAAAATCTGTAGAAATATAGAATGAGAAAGAAGGCGCCACCATAGTGTACGATCAATGGATACAGACAAGCTTCAGATGCGCATGAAAAACTGGTACTTACAAGCTCCCTGACACTTGAGAAGTGTCACAAACGCCTTCTGGAACTTTATGAGTCGTCCAGCTAACTCCCACTGCCGTCCGTATTGACCCGTTCTTTGGGGTATTCAGATGAATGCCGGATAACTTGCTCTCCCGGTTTCAATCTGCTTTCTCAGGCTTCAATTTTGAGTTAGAGGTAGCCTAACCCGGTAGGCTCTTGTGTGCAGTGAAGACCGTATGGCACCGTGAACAGCACACTCCAAAATATGTAAAAATAACTGCTACAATTTGATAAAATAAAGTTCGTGGATCCAACGTCGTATAAAACTTTACTTTATTTTATAACACAACGTTTCTCGGTCTTAAATGACCGTTTCATCAGGTGTATATTGACATTAGTAAAACCACGAACTTATATTGCCGATTTGTCGGCGTCTACTATTGCCCAATGCGCATGTGTGGAGGTGTGTCCGGACCTTGTCTTTCCCATTGGAGGAACCAATATGGGTGTGTGAATATTGTTGGCGTGTCACTGCTTTCAATGTTTATAAGTCACGCCTTAAGTAAAAACAAGACTTTTGTGTCCCACTTGTCCCATATAAGAGATTCGTGATTTATTCTTATTCTTAATGGGCAATTTTGCAATGGGTCTAAGTCCGGACACACATTCACGCATGTTCCGTATTATGTACATTACATATGTAACCTCAGCGTATGGGCTCAATATTAGTTTGCAATTAAAAACAAATAAAAACAAATAAAATACATACTCAAATACATATTTCTAAAAAGCTGCCTAAAACATAAGGATAATATTAGCTCCATTGTCTAAAAATTAATATTTTATAAATGGAGCCAAATACAGACCAAAATTTTGAATTTAAATATTGGATCAAATGAATACTAAAATATAAATCATAGATTAAATTATTAAAAATTGAACCAATATAATAAAATAAAATAAAATAAAAAAACCCCGTAAAAATGGCACTAAAAAAGTGTGTAACAATCAGTCGCATTTGCGCACCGATATAATGCCTTGCTGGATAAGAGGTGTAAGTATAGAAGGGGGATACACTCCTCCTATCAAATACTCAAATGTGCTATTTATATCTATAGAGGTACAGATGTCTTATGGACCTTGAATACATATAATATATGCATGCCCACCATTGCAAAATAAATTATTCCTATTTAAATCTAAATACTTACCTGTTAAATAAACCCTAATATAGCTACAATATAAATTATAATTATATTGTAGCTATTTTAGGATTAATATTTATTTTACAGGCAACTTTGTATTTATTTTAACCAGGTACAATAGCTATTAAATAGTTAAGAACTATTTAATAGCTACCTAGTTAAAATAATTACAAAATTACCTGTAAAATAAATCCTAACCTAAATTACAATTAAACCTAAGACTACACTATCAATAAATAAATTAAATAAACTACCTACAATTATCTACAATTAAACCTAACACTACACTATCAATAAATAAATTAAATACAATTCCTACAAATAAATACAATTAAATAAACTAACTAAAATACAAAAAATAAAAAAGAACTAAGTTACAAAAAATAAAAAAATATTTACAAACATTAGAAAAAAATTACAATTTTAAACTAATTACACCTACTCTAAGCCCCCTAATAAAATAACAAAGACCCCCAAAATAAAAAAATGCCCTACCCTATTCTAAATTACAAAAGTTCAAAGCTCTTTTACCTTACCAGCCCTTAAAAGGGCCCTTTGCGGGGCATGCCCCAAAGAATTCAGCTCTTTTGCCTGTAAAAAAAAACATACAATATCCCCCCAACATTACAACCCACCACCCACATACCCCTAATCTAACCCAAACCTACCTTAAATAAACCTAACACTAAGCCCCTGAAGATCTTCCTACCTTGTCTTCACCATGCGAGGTATCACCGATCGTTCCAGGCTCTGAAATCTTCATCCAAGCCCAATCGGGGGCTGGCGATCCATAATCCAGCGGCTGAAGAGGTCCAGAAGAGGCTCCAAAGTCTTCATCCTATCGGGGAAGAAGAGGCGATCCGGACCGGCAACCATCTTGATCCAAGCGGCATCTTCTATCTTCATCCAATGACGACCGCGGGCCCATCTTCTTCTTCCGACGACTTCCCGACGAATGACGGTTCCTTTAAGGGACGTCATCCAAGATGGCGTCCCTCGAATTCCGATTGGCTGATAGGATTCTATCAGCCAATCGGAATTAAGGTAGGAAAATTCTGATTGGCTGATGGAATCAGCCAATCAGAATCAAGTTCAATCCGATTGGCTGATTCAATCAGCCAATCAGATTGAGCTCGCATTCTATTGGCTGTTCCGATCAGCCAATAGAATGCGAGCTCAATCTGATTGGCTGATCGGATCAGCCAATCGGATTGAACTTGATTCTGATTGACTGATTCCATCAGCCAATCAGAATTTTCCTACCTTAATTCCGATTGGCTGATAGAATCCTATCAGCCAATCGGAATTCGAGGGGCGCCATCTTGGATGACGTCCCTTAAAGGAACCGTCATTCGCCGGGAAGTCGTCGGAAGAAGAAGATCTTCAGGGGCCAGCCCAAAATAAAAAAACCTAGCCTACACTAAACTGCCAATAGCCCTTAAAAGGGCCTAAAGAAATCAGCTCTTTTACCTGTAAAAAAAATACAAACAACCCCAACAGTAAAACCCACCACCCAACCAACCCCCAAATAAAATTCTATCTAAACAAAGCTAAGCTAACCATTGCCCTGAAAAGGGCATTTGGATGGGCATTGCCCTTAAAAGGGCATTTAGCTCTTTTTACATTGCCCAAATCCTAAGCTAAAAATAAAACCCACACAATAAATCTTTAAAAAAACCTAACACTAACCCCCGACAATCCACTTACAGTTTTCGATGACCGGACATCCATCCTCATCCAGACGGCAGAAGTCTTCATCCAAACGGGCAGAAGTCCTCATCGAAGCCGGCAGAAGTTGTCATCCAAGCGGGCAGAAGTCTTCATCCAAGCGGGCAGAAGTCTTCATCAGGGCGTCACCTTCTATCTTCATCTATCCGGCACAGAGCGGGTCCATCTGTAAGACATCCAGCGGGGAGCATCCTCTTCTTCCGATGGTTGCTGTAGAGTGAAGTTTCCCTTTAAGTGACGTCATCCAAGATGTCGTCCCTTACATTCCGATTGGCTGATAGAATTAGCTTTATCCTCCTAAATTTTTTTATTGTGGCAGCAAGAATTTTGATTTGGGGGTAACTCTTGTAGGAGGAGGTCTCAACCATGCCTATTTAAAGACTTGAACAGAGTGATGGCTCCCTAATTGCCCTTATCACTGCGGATGGCGGAGTGCCCAGGAAGACTCCGTCACAGTGCTTAATATTTTGGGCTGTGACCTCTGATGCTTGAGGGGTAAATTTAGGGACTCAATTACCACCAGATTATAAGAAATATGTTTAGAAAGTTATTTAATATTTAAGGTATTGGTTATGACCTTTAATAATTGCGGCCAATGATGGTCTTCCTTCCACATTTGTGTTTGTTTTAGTTAAGTTGGGAAAAAGGGTAATAACGTTTTCTGGGGTGTGTGTTTTTTTCCATGTAATGTGGATCCCAGACCTTGGCCTAGATTTAGAGTTTGGCGGTAGCCGTCAAAACCAGCGTTAGAGGGTCCTAACGCTGGTTTTTACCGCCCGCTGGTATTTAGAGTCAGTCAGGAAAGGGTCTAACGCTCACTTTGCAGCCGCGACTTTTCCATACCGCAGATCCCCCTACGCCATTTGCGTATCCTATCTTTTCAATGGGATCTTTCTAACGCCGGTATTTAGAGTCGTGGCTGAAGTGAGCGTTAGAAATCTAACGACAAAACTCCAGCAGCAGAAAAAAGTCAGTAGTTAAGAGCTTTCTGGGCTAACGCTGGTTTATAAAGCTCTTGACTACTGTGCTCTAAAGTACACTAACACCCATAAACTACCTATGTACCCCTAAACCGAGCCCCCCCCCCACATCGCCGCCACTCTATTAAAATTTTTTAACCCCTAATCTGCCGCTCCGTACACCGCCGCCACCTACATTATACCTTTGTACCCCTAATCTGCTGCCCCTAATACCGCCGACACCTACATAATATTTATTAACCCCTAATCTGCCGCCCCCGCTATCGCTGACACCTGCATATTTTTTAACCCCTAATCTGCCGCTCCGTACACCGCCGCAACCTACATTATACCTATGTACCCCTAATCTGCTGCCCCTAACACAGCCGACCCCTATATTATATTTATTAACCCCTAATCTGCCGCCCCCAACGTCGCCTCCACCTACCTACAATTATTAACACCTAATCTGCCGACTGGACCACACCGCTACTATAATAAATGTATTAACCCCTAAAGCTAAGTCTAACCCTAACACTAACACCCCCCTAAGTTAAATATAATTTAAATCTAACGAAATAAATTAACTCTTATTAAATAAATTATTCCTATTTAAAGCTAAATACTTACCTGTAAAATAAACCCTAATATATCTACAATATAAATTATAATTATATTGTAGCTATTTTAGGATTAATATTTATTTTACAGGCAACTTTGTAATTATTTTAACCAGGTACAATAGCTATTAAATAGTTAATAACTATTTAATATTTACCTAGTTAAAATAATTACAAAATTACCTGTAAAATAAATCCTAACCTAAGTTACAATTAAACCTAACACTACACTATCAATAAATTAATTAAATACAACACAAATAAATACAATTAAATAAACTAACTAAAGTACAAAAAATAAAAAAGAACTAAGTTACAAAAAATAAAAAAATATTTACAAACATTAGAAAAATATTACAACAATTTTAAACTAATTACACCTACTCTAAGGCCCCTAATAAAATAACAAAGACCCCCAAAATAAAAAAATGCCCTACCCTATTCTAAATTAAAAAAGTTCAAAGCTCTTTTACCTTACCAGCCCTGAAAAGGGTCATTTGCGGGGCATGCCCCAAATAATTCAGCTCTTTTGCCTGTAAAAAAAACATACAATATCCCCCCCCAACATTACAACCCACCACCCACATACCCCTAATCTAACCCAAACCCCCCTTAAATAAACCTAACACTAAGCCCCTGAAGATCTTCCTACCTTATCTTCACCATGCCAGGTTCACCGATCCGTCCTCCGAAGTCTTGATCCAAGCCTCCGAAGTCTTCATCCAAGCCCAAGCGGGGGCTGGCGATCCATAATCTGGCTGAAGTTTTCTATCAAGCAGCGGCTGAAGAGGTCCAGAAGAGGCTCCAAAGTCTTCATCCTATCCGGGAAGAAGAGGAGATCTGGACCGGGGAGAGAGAGAGAGAGAGAGAGAGAGAGAGAGAGAGGGGAGAGAGAGAGATAGAGAAGAGAGAGAGAGAGAGAGAGAGAGAGAGAGATGGCTTGCTCAAAGGTTGAGGTTTTTGGAATTTGGAGCCAGAGAGCCAAAATAGTAGAAAACAGAATTTCAAAAACCTCAACCTGTGAGCAAGCCATCTGGTGACAAAGATGTATGTCAGCAGGCTGGGGAACAATTGTAGCAGATGTGGAAACATGTCCAGGGTTCAAGTCTGGATCATGACACTTATGGGGGTGGAAATGATGTTCTGAAAATGTATTTTTATTTTCTGAACTAGAATGTGAGGAACACAATTCAGAGACAAAAGAAATGTTGCATAATGATTCTGCTTTAGTAGGAGAAGGTACAAATTAGTGAGGAACATGAGAATACAATACCAGAGCCAGATGTCTGTCCTGTTAACTTTATAAAAGCACTATAGGAAGACTCAACTGTGACGAAGGCTTGAAAGAATATTCATGTTTCTAATGACACATTGGTAATGCCAGATAGGGTCCTTTCTTATTCTTATTTTGAGGTTGTACATTATTTGATTTACAGAGTTGAAAGGAAGGGCTTTTACGTATTAAAACAGTTGCTAGTTCCTCAGTCTTTTAGACACACAGCTCTAAGTCTTGCACATAGCCACATACTGGGAGGACACTTTGGTGTTGAGAAAACACGAGAGAGAGCCTTACAAAGGTTCTTTTGGCCTGGGAATTTTCTTCAATATCTATGGCCATGGTCACATACTTGGCGATGTGCACAAAAACCATTGTCGCCATTTTTTGCTCACATCGCACGATCACAACCTTGGCGCATCACACAAGTTACGCGCGTAGATTTTAAATGGCATGTGCAGTTTATACTCCCATAGACTAACATAAAACTGGCGTTGACAGTCAGTATCACAAAGGCAGCGCATGAACTTACACGCTCAGAAAGGATATATTTTACTCCAGTTTCAGCTCGCCACATAAAGGCAGATGCAGCAACCCTTCCACACAGTAAAAAACAGCCTAAGTCCCTGGAAGACTCAACAAACACCTAACGCATGCACATTCACATTTCAGGCACACATATCAAACATTTAACCCCTGCATGGCCACTTAATAAATAAAACCAGTATACACCCTCTGCAAGTGTGTCAGACCAATCACAAACAACACAACTTCACATCTTCAGCCTTAAACCACCTGACAGACAATGCACACCCTGATAACCCATCATGTTTGCTGTTTCTGTGCTATATGTTCAAATATGTCTTAATGTCCTACTACTCCTCAATCCAATACTAACTCACTATACAGCTCCGGTCTTTGCTCCTCTCTTTCTCTCTCTCTCTCTCTCTCTCTCTCTCTCTATATATATATATATATATATATATATATATACCTCTGCTCCTGGGCCCTGTGTTGTAGCTCAATGAACAATCAAAAAACAGGCAAAATTTGGCGATTATGGGTTTTTATAGGGTTCTGAATGGCGTTTTGACGTGTCAGTTTATTATTTGGTTTTGGTTTGAATTTGTACGTGTGAAGTCAACACAAACACTCCTACTCTTTGATCTCCAATTATGCATGCAATATACTGGTGTAAAGTACTGGCGATGCCAGAAATGTGTAGTTGCGTACATTTCTGAACATCACCAGAATATATGAAACTCCAAAAGAAAGGGTGCTCCAGCCTTTGCAGTTTAAAGTAAAATTACCTTTATTGTGTCATGGTCCACAAAACAAACAACGTTTCAGACCTACATTAGGTCCTTAGTCATGTCTATCTGTGTATGCAGAGAGACTGCCTTTATACAAGTAAACAGGTGTAAAACTCTTTAATACTGTTTCAGTCAAATTCTTATCTAGTAAAACTGCTACATAAGAAATTATCAAGATATATCCCCATTTTATCTGCTACAAAACTTTATAAGAAACTAATTAAAAAGTTTTACTATCGCTCAGAATCTTACATAAGTCTTACAGTGCTATGTGATTCACCAGATGGGCTAGGTGAACTTACGGGCGGCGTTTCAAAAGTTTTGCAGAAACTTACGTAACCTTATGTGATCGCACCCTGAGTATTTCAGCTCTTTCCCTGAGTTTCAGTGTACAGTCCCTTTTTAGGCATACCATAGTCCTCTAGTACTATTACCTATAGTAGAGGGGCCATTTGAAAGAATTTCTATGGACTTGGTAGCTCCGCTGGTAAAATCAGCAAGAAGGCACCAATATATACTGGTAATTTTAGACATTGCCATAAAATATCCTGAAGCAGTACTATTATGTAATACATCTGATAAGTTAAAGAGACAGTCTACACCAGAATTTGTATTGTTTAAAAAGATAGATAATCCCTTTATTACCCATTCCCTAGTTTTGCACAACCAACACAGTTATATAAATACACTTTTTACCTCAGTGATTACCTTGTATCTAAGCCTCTGCAAGCTGCCCCCTTATTTCAGTTCTTTTGACAGACATCCATTTTAGCCAATCAGAGCTGGCTCCCTGGAACTCCACGTGCATGAGCACAGTGTTATCTATAAGATACACATGAACTAACACCCTCTAGTGGTGAAAACTGTCAAAATGCCTTGAGAGAAGAGGCGGTCTTCAAGGGCTTAGAAATTAGCATATGAACCTCCTAGGTTTAGCTTTCAAATAAAAATACCAAGAGAACAAAGCAAAATTGGTGATAAAAGGAAATTGGAAAATTGTTTAAAATTACATTCTCTATCTGAGTCATGAATGTTTAATTTGGACAAGACTGTCCCTTTAATAGCAAAAGAACTAATGCTAATTTTTAGCAGGCTGGGCATTCCTAAAGATATTTTGACTGACCATGTCAAAGGTTATGAGAGAATTATTTAAGCTTTTCTGAAATTAAACATCTTAAAACATTTGTTTATCATTCCCAGACTGATTGTCTAGATAAATGATTTAATAAAATCCTAAAAAATTATGCTAAGGAAAGTCACTGATACGGTTGGGAAAACTTGGAATTGCTTGTTGCCTTATTCAATGTTCTCAATGTGGGACGTGCCACAAGCATCCACTGTTTTTTCCCCCTTTGAACTTCTATATGCATGACATCCCAGAGGGCTACTAGATATAGCCAGATGCATGATAGAATGGCAGCTGCCCATAGTAAAAGAACATATGCAGAAAGCATAGGAAGCCCAGAACACTAACTATAAACAGAATGCAAGACTTTTTCTCCCAGTACACAGGACTTTGGTTCTTGTTCCTTCAGTAGAGAAAAAGTTCCTTGCTTCTTGGCATGGCTCATATGAGATTATTAAAGGAGTTAGTGAGGTAATTTATAAAGAGAGACAACCAGGTAGAAGGAAACCAGAGCAACTATATAATATTAACCTGCTGATGCCTTGGAAGGACAGAGAGATTTTAACCACTACAGCAGTTCTTACCATTACCAGTTAAAGATCCTGAGGTGAATATTGCATCAGAAAAAAGGAAGTTATGGATTTTATTAGACGGAATAAGGATGTGTTTTATGTGGTGTCAATATCCTTGAACATGACATTACTGAACCTGGTGTAAAAATAAACCATTAGTCTTATAGAATCCCTGAAGCCAGGAAGAAAGCTATTAGTTCTGAAATTAAGAACATGTTGGAACTTGATATTATTCAGAAATCACAAAGTGAGTTAAATAGTCCTATTGTTTTGGTACCAAAACCTGATGGATTATTAAGAGTTTGTAATAACTACATAGTAGCATAGTAGATTAGGTTAAAAAAAAGACAGAAGTCTATCAAGTTCAACCTATACAAATCTTAATTTATCTACAATAAAAGCTCCACTTGATCTTAAATTAATCCTATTAAAAAGGTGACCCATTTAACACAAGCAATCCCTGAATTCTGTTTCTAGCCAGAAATGTATCTAAACCATTTTTAAATGTATCTAAGGTAGTGGCATTTACTACCTCCTAGGTAATTAGTTCCACAATTTAATTGCTCTTACAGTGAAAAAACGTTTATTATGCTGGAGATTAAATCTCCTTTTCTCTAACCTTAAATTGTGACCTCTTGTCTTGAAATAAACAGAGCTTCCGCCATCGCTGTATATGGACTTTGAATTTATTTATATAAAGTAATCATGTTACTTCTCATGCGCTTTTTTCTAGAGAAAACAGACCCAGTTTGACTAACCTCTCCTCATAGCTTAAATTCTCCATTTCCCTTATTAGTTTTATGGCACTTCTCTCAAATATTTCTAAGTCTGCAATGTCTTTTTTAGAGATTGTTCCCAAGAACTGCACCCCATACTCATGGTTAGGGTTATTAGGGATTTATATAGTGATAGAATTATGCTTTACTCCCTTGCGTCAATGCCTCTTTTAATACATGTTAGTATCTTATTAGCCTTAGAAGCCTCTGCCCTGCCTTGTGCACCCTTCTTTAGCTTTTTATCTATAAGTACTTCCAAATACCTTTCCTCCTACTGTAAATTAAACAGTGTGTCAAAATTTGATACTTATCCAATGCCCAGGGTTGATGAACTCATAGAGAGATAAGGTAAAGCTTGCTATTTGATGACTTTAGACCTCACAAAAGGCTATTGTCAGGTACCCCTAACTGACCGAGCAAAGGGAAACACAACTTTTTCTACATCAAAGGGTTTGTTTCAATATAAAGTATTACCATTTTGGTTGCATGGGGCCCCTGCTACTTTTTAGAGATTAATAGACAGAATTCTGAAATCCCACAGTCATGCCGCAGCATATTTGGATGATGTAGTCATTTACAGTGCAGAGTGGGACATGCATCTTCCCACAGTGCAGGGAGATTTGGATTCTATTTGCTTGGCTGGGTTAACAACCTAAGGCCTAGATTTGGAGTTCGGCGGTAGCCGTCAAAACCAGCGTTAGAGGCTCCTAACGCTGGTTTTGGGCGCCCGCTGGTATTTGGAGTCAGTGATTAAAGGGTCTAACGCTCACTTTTCAGCCGCAACTTTTCCATACCGCAGATCCCCCTACGCCATTTGCGTAGCCTATCTTTTCAATGGGATCTTTCTAACGCTGGTATTTAGAGTCGTTTCTGAAGTGAGCGTTAGAGCTCTAACGACAAGATTCCAGCCGACTGAAAATAGCAGGAGTTAAGAGCTTTCTGGCTAACGCCGGTTCATAAAGCTCTTAACTACTGTACCCTAAAGTACACTAACACCCATAAACTACCTATGTACCCCTAAACCGAGCTCCCCCCACATTGCCGCCACTCGATTAAAATTTTTAACCCCTAATCTGCCGACCGCCACCTACGTTATACTTATGTACCCCTAATCTGCTACCCCTAACACCGCCGACCCCTGTATTATATTTATTAACCCCTAACCTGCCCCCCACAACATCGCCGCCAGCTACTTAAAATAATTAACCCCTAATCTTCCGACCGCAAAGCGCCGCCACCTATGTTATCCCTATGTACCCCTAATCTGCTACCCCTAACACCGCCGACCCCTATATTATATTTATTAACCCCTAATCTGCCCCCCACATCGTCGCCGACACCTGCCTACACTTATTAACCCCTAATCTGCCGAGCGGACCTGAGCGCTACTATAATAAAGTTATTAACCCCTAATCCGCCTCACTAACCCTATCATAAATAGTATTAACCCCTAATCTGCCCTCCCTAACATCGCCGACACCTACCTTCAATTATTAACCCCTAATCTTCCGATCGGAGCTCACCGCTATTCTAATAAATGTATTAACCCCTAAAGCTAAGTCTAACCCTAACACTAACACCCCCCTAAGTTAAATATAATTTACATCTAACTAAATTAATTAACTCTTATTAAATAACTTATTCCTATTTAAAGCTAAATACTTACCTGTAAAATAAACCCTAATATAGCTACAATATAAATTATAATTATATTATAGCTATTTTAGGATTAATATTTATTTTACAGGCAACTTTGTAATTATTTTAACCAGGTACAATAGCTATTAAATAGTTAAGAACTATTTAATAGTTACCTAGTTAAAATAATAACAAATTTACCTGTAAAATAAATCCTAACCTAAGATATAATTAAACCTAACACTACCCTATCAATAAAATAATTAAATAAACTACCTACAATTACCTACAATTAACCTAACACTACACTATCAATAAATTAATTAAACACAATTCCTACAAATAAATACAATTAAATAAACTAGCTAAAGTACAAAAAATAAAAAAGAACTAAGTTACAGAAAATAAAAAAATATTTACAAACATAAGAAAAATATTACAACAATTTTAAACTAATTACACCTACTCTAAGCCCCCTAATAAAATAACAAAGCCCCCCAAAATAAAAAATTCCCTACCCTATTCTAAATTAAAAAAGTTACAAGCTCTTTTACCTTACCAGCCCTGAACAGGGCCCTTTGCGGGGCATGCCCCAAGAATTTCAGCTCTTTTGCCTGTAAAAAAAAACATACAATACCCCCCCCCCAACATTACAACCCACCACCCACATACCCCTAATCTAACCCAAACCCCCCTTAAATAAACCTAACACTAATCCCCTGAAGATCTTCCTACCTTGTCTTCACCATCCAGGTATCACCGATCCGTCCTGGCTCCAAGATCTTCATCCAACCCAAGCGGGGGTTGGCGATCCATAATCCGGTGCTGAAGAGGTCCAGAAGAGGCTCCAAAGTCTTCCTCCTATCCGGCAAGAAGAGGACATCCGGACCGGCAAACATCTTCTCCAAGCGGCATCTTCGATCTTCTTCCATCCCGAGCGAAGTGGCAGGATCCTGAAGACCTCCAGCGCGGAACATCCATCCGGACCGACGACTGAACGACGAATGACTGTTCCTTTAAGGGACGTCATCCAAGATGGCGTCCCTCGAATTCCGATTGGCTGATAGGATTCTATCAGCCAATCGGAATTAAGGTAGGAATTTTCTGATGGAATCAGCCAATCAGAATCTAGTTCAATCCGATTGGCCGATCCAATCAGCCAATCAGATTGAGCTCGCATTCTATTGGCTGATCGGAACAGCCAATAGAATGCGAGCTCAATCTGATTGGCTGATTGGATCAGCCAATAGGATTGAACTTGATTCTGATTGGCTGATTCCATCAGCCAATCAGAAAATTCCTACCTTAATTCCGATTGGCTGATAGAATCCTATCAGCCAATCGGAATTCGAGGGACGCCATCTTGGATGACGTCCCTTAAAGGAACAGTCATTCGTCGTTCAGTCGTCGGTCCGGATGGATGTTCCGCGCTGGAGGTCTTCAGGATCCTGCCACTTCGCTCCGGATGGAAGAAGATCGAAGATGCCGCTTGGAGAAGATGTTTGCCGGTCCGGATGTCCTCTTCTTGCCGGATAGGAGGAAGACTTTGGAGCCTCTTCTGGACCTCTTCAGCACCGGATTATGGATCGCCAACCCCCGCTTGGGTTGGATGAAGATCTTGGAGCCAGGACGGATCGGTGATACCTGGATGGTGAAGACAAGGTAGGAAGATCTTCAGGGGATTAGTGTTAGGTTTATTTAAGGGGGGTTTGGGTTAGATTAGGGGTATGTGGGTGGTGGGTTGTAATGTTGGGGGGGGGGGTATTGTATGTTTTTTTTTACAGGCAAAAGAGCTGAAATTCTTGGGGCATGCCCCGCAAAGGGCCCTGTTCAGGGCTGGTAAGGTAAAAGAGCTTGTAACTTTTTTAATTTAGAATAGGGTAGGGAATTTTTTATTTTGGGGGGCATTGTTATTTTATTAGGGGGCTTAGAGTAGGTGTAATTAGTTTAAAATTGTTGTAATATTTTTCTTATGTTTGTAAATATTTTTTTATTTTCTGTAACTTAGTTCTTTTTTATTTTTTGTACTTTAGCTAGTTTATTTAATTGTATTTATTTGTAGGAATTGTGTTTAATTAATTTATTGATAGTGTAGTGTTAGGTTAATTGTAGGTAGTTTATTTAATTATTTTATTGATAGGGTAGTGTTAGGTTTAATTATATCTTAGGTTAGGATTTATTTTACAGGTAAATTTGTTATTATTTTAACTAGGTAACTATTAAATAGTTCTTAACTATTTAATAGCTATTGTACCTGGTTAAAATAATTACTAAGTTGCCTGTAAAATAAATATTAATCCTAAAATAGCTATAATATAATTATAATTTATATTGTAGCTATATTAGGATTTATTTTACAGGTAAGTATTTAGCTTTAAATAGGAATCATTTATTTAATAAGAGTTAATTTATTTCGTTAGATAAAAATTATATTTAATTTAGGGGGGTGTTAGTGTTAGGGTTAGACTTAGCTTTAGGGGTTAATACATTTATTAGAATAGCGGTGAGCTCCGATCGGAAGATTAGGGGTTAATAATTGAAGGTAGGTGTCGGCGATGTTAGGGAGGGCAGATTAGGGGTTAATACTATTTATGATAGGGTTAGTGAGGCGGATTAGGGGTTAATAACTTTATTATAGTAGCGCTCAGGTCCGCTCAGCAGATTAGGGGTTAATAAGTGTAGGCAGGTGTCGGCGACGTTGAGGGGGGCAGATTAGGGGTTAATAAATATAATATAGGGGTCGGCGGTGTTAGGGGCAGCAGATTAGGGGTACATAGGGATAATGTAGGTAGCGGCGGTTTACGGAGCGGCAGATTAGGGGTTAAAAAATATGCAGGGGTCAGCGATAGCGGGGGCGGCAGATTAGGGGTTAATAAGTGTAAGGTTAGGGGTGTTTAGACTCGGGGTACATGTTAGAGTGTTAGGTGCAGACGTAGGAAGTGTTTCCCCATAGGAAACAATGGGGCTGCGTTAGGAGCTGAACGCTGCTTTTTTGCAGGTGTTAGGTTTTTTTTCAGCTCAAACAGCCCCATTGTTTCCTATGGGGGAATCGTGCACGAGCACGTTTTTGAGGCCAGCCGCGTCCGTAAGCAACTCTGGTATCGAGAGTTGCATTTGCGGTAAAAATGCTCTACGCTCCTTTTTTGGAGCCTAACGCAGCATTTGTTTGAACTCTCGATACCAGAGTTAAATTTATGGTGCGGCCAGAAAAAAGCCCGCGGAGCGTTAACAGCCCTTTTACCGCCGAACTCCAAATCTAGGCCTAAGTGTACAATAGGTTTGGAAGAGGCAAAATGCCTGGGTTATTTAATTGGTAGGGGTTTGGTAAAGGTCCAAATAACACAAGTGGAATACATACAAAATTGGCTTCACCCACTCACTAAGAAGCAAGCCAGGACCTTTTAGCATTAATTGGATGCTATAGGAGGTTTATCCCAGACTTTGCTACAATAGATGGCCCTCTTACTGACCTTAAAAAGGTTAAAAGCTCTATTGATGGTAAAGTGGTCTCCAGAGTGTGAACAAGCCTTTTTAAAATTGAAGAATGCTTTGCATACACAACCTGTCCTAGTAAACCCTAATTTTTCTAAAGAATTTGTTTGTAAAGACTGATATTTCTGAGATTATTTTAGGGGCAGTATTATCTCAGGAAATTGATGGTGAAGAGCATCCTGAGTTCTATCTAAGTAGGAAATTATCTCTCCAAGAGAAAAATTACTCTATTGTTGAGAGTGTCTTGCATTCAAGTGGGCATTGGAGTTACTAATATATTATTTCCTGGGCCGTAAATTCAAGTTGGTCACTGATAATGCTCCCTTAACATGGATGATTCAAAATAAAGATAATTCTAGGGTGACTAGGTGGTTCCTTAGCTTGCAATCTTATAATTTTACTGTTAAACATAAGGCCGGAGCTAAACATGGAAATGCTGATAGCTTATCCTGACTTCATTGATTCATGTCCATGGTCGCTCACCCCACAAGGTCTGAGTTGAGGTGGAGGATATGTGACAGAGTGCTAGGCAGAGTTGTGGATGGGGTGTATTTAGGACCCACTCTTTTAAGAAATCACTACCCTGATATGTGAGATAAAACAGGCAGCCCTAGGGAAAGACTTTGTTTAAAGTAACATGTTTGGTTATTGTGTATTAAGGAGCCATGATACACACATGTTGAAGTACTTGAAAGTACTTGAAAGTGATGCAGCATAGCTGTAAAAAGCTGACTATAAAATATCACCTCACCATCTCTATGTAAAAAAGGAAGATATTTTACCTAAAATTTGTCTAAGTATTCATGCCCCACTGTAAAGAGACTTTTTTTAGCAGCCAATCAGGATGCTAGTCCCAGGACTTGCAAATGAGTGTGCATCTGGCATGTGCAGGCACAGTCATGTTATTTTCCTATTCAGCTTAAGGAAGTTTACTATGACATCTCATGAGACCTCTGCACTGCTGATGCTGATTGGCTATTGTTTTGTTTTGGTCTTTTACTTCAGCTTGCAGCAGGACAGCAGCTGAAGTATAACTGTTCACAGAGCACTTACTCTGGTGAGCTGTAGAAATTTTGAGGTAACTGAGTTCTGTCTCACTTATTTAACGAGTATGATTTGCTGGATTTCTGCTGTGAACTACAAATAAACAGGCTGCAGACCTTTTAAACTCAACATCAGTTTTGGACGTGTCTTCCTTAAACCCTAGAGGGCTAGGCAGGTAAAGTCCCAGGCAGTCTGTATATATATATATATATATATATATATATATATATATATATATATATATATATATATATATTTTTTTTTTTTTAATTAATTTATTTATTTATTTATATAGGTAGTGGAGAAAAGGATGCACTCGCCAGGATTTTCAAATCTTTACCTTTATTTCTTGTAACTTTTCGGGGTTTTACCCCCTTCATCAGACACCATCAAAAATAACAACCCTCTACTTGCCCCCACCATGCCTTATAAACCCTCACAAGTGCTCCAGAAACGAGCCCCAATCATGTGCCACTCCCACCGGCTGACATCATCAGAAGGCGACCCGTTAACCAGACTCCCTAGTGTCAATTAAACAACATAACATATGTGAACTAACAATGTTTTAAAGTACTCTAAGCATCATACAAACAAAACAGGCATGAAACAAACTGAGGATAGGTTTGGTAACCGTAAATACTGGCCCTTTGCATACTTTGCATACTTTTATATATACAGGGAGTGCAGAATTATTAGGCAAATGAGTATTTTGACCACATCATCCTCTTTATGCATGTTGTCTTACTCCAAGCTGTATAGGCTCGAAAGCCTACTACCAATTAAGCATATTAGGTGATGTGCATCTCTGTAATGAGAAGGGGTGTGGTCTAATGACATCAAAACCCTATATCAGGTGTGCATAATTATTAGGCAACTTCCTTTCCTTTGGCAAAATGGGTCAAAAGAAGGACTTGACAGGCTCAGAAAAGTCAAAAATAGTGAGATATCTTGCAGAGGGATGCAGCACTCTTAAAATTGCAAAGCTTCTGAAGCGTGATCATCGAACAATCAAGCGTTTCATTCAAAATAGTCAACAGGGTCACAAGAAGCGTGTGGAAAAACCAAGGCGCAAAATAACTGCCCATGAACTGAGAAAAGTTAAGCGTGCAGCTGCCAAGATGCCACTTGCCACCAGTTTGGCCATATTTCAGAGCTGCAACATCACTGGAGTACCCAAAAGCACAAGGTGTGCAATACTCAGAGACATGGCCAAGGTAAGAAAGGCTGAAAGACGACCACCACTGAACAAGACACACAAGCTGAAACGTCAAGACTGGGCCAAGAAATATCTCAAGACTGATTTTTCTAAGGTTTTATGGACTGATGAAATGAGAGTGAGTCTTGATGGGCCAGATGGATGGGCCCGTGGCTGGATTGATAAAGGGCAGAGAGCTCCAGTCCGACTCAGACGCCAGCAAGGTGGAGGTGGAGTACTGGTTTGGGCTGGTATCATCAAAGATGAGCTTGTGGGGCCTTTTTGGGTTGAGGATGGAGTCAAGCTCAACTCCCAGTCCTACTGCCAGTTTCTGGAAGACACCTTCTTCAAGCAGTGGTACAGGAAGAAGTCTGCATCCTTCAAGAAAAACATGATTTTCATGCAGGACAATGCTCCATCACACGCGTCCAAGTACTCCACAGCGTGGCTGGCAAGAAAGGGTATAAAAGAAGAAAATCTAATGACATGGCCTCCTTGTTCACCTGATCTGAACCCCATTGAGAACCTGTGGTCCATCATCAAATGTGAGATTTACAAGGAGGGAAAACAGTACACCTCTCTGAACAGTGTCTGGGAGGCTGTGGTTGCTGCTGCACGCAATGTTGATGGTGAACAGATCAAAACACTGACAGAATCCATGGATGGCAGGCTTTTGAGTGTCCTTGCAAAGAAAGGTGGCTATATTGGTCACTGATTTGTTTTTGTTTTGTTTTTGAATGTCAGAAATGTATATTTGTGAATGTTGAGATGTTATATTGGTTTCACTGGTAAAAATAAATAATTGAAATGGGTATATATATGTTTTTTGTTAAGTTGCCTAATAATTATGCACAGTAATAGTCACCTGCACACACAGATATCCCCCTAAAATAGCTATAACTAAAAACAAACTAAAAACTACTTCCAAAACTATTCAGCTTTGGTATTAATGAGTTTTTTGGGTTAATTGAGAACATGGTTGTTGTTCAATAATAAAATTAATCCTCAAAAATACAACTTGCCTAATAATTCTGCACTCCCTGTATATATATATATAAAGCGGACCAGTATTAATTTGGACTTTCGTGTCCCTTTAATGTTTTGTGTATGATCATTTTACTTGTTAATAAACCAATACAATTTTCTGTTTTAATAAAAAGTTAAAAAGTTACAAATATAGCTCAAATCACACTTTAAAAACAATGAAACCCATAAATCAGAATGGTAATTGATTTGGATATCTAAAAAATGTTAAATATAAAAATCCTTAAGTTGATATGAAATTCGGTGCTTTGAACAGAAATTTTTACCAGCTTGGTGACATTATGAAGTAACTGGGTGGGGGAAGTGTAATGCTTTGCAATATTATAACATTTTCTCTTATTTATAAATGTTGCTTAAGCTATCCAAAGCACAAATTAATTGAATTATTTCACATAAATCGATGATAATTGTTGCATCAAACATTGAAAAATGTATTATTAGTTAATTTTTCCTTACTATTGGCTTAAAGCCAGGTGGTGTGACCATCAAATGTGTCTTTGGATAACACGTATAGGTTCTAGGATAGTAATTGTTAAAGGTGCATTCTAATGTTAAAATATACTATTCTTTCTTTTACTTTGTGGTTTACTCCTGGAAAAGGGTTAAAAACATTGGGCCAGATTGCAAGTGGAGTGCTAATTAATGCTCCCTCTAGAGCATTAATTGCGCTACAAGTAAGCTTTTTGCGCTCATTGGGTTGCGCTCGTAATATTAAAAGTAAATATTAATATTTCACATTCCAATGTTCTTCACGTACATGTTCTATTTATTCATAAATAAATATTTCTACATACATCTGTTTTTTTTTATTTTTGTACAATATATATATATATATATATATATATACTATTATATATAGGTATATATATATATACAAATATATAAAGAAATATATATTTAAAAATCTTTATTAAATATAAATATTGCATAAATATGCTTTTACATATTTTCATCTACATAACTGCAAAGCATATATATATATATATATATATATATATATATATATATATATATATATATATATATATATATATATAACACAGGAATGGACCGCACTCACAGTCTGGACTGGGTACACATCCTAAGCCACTGTTAACTCTACAGCCCTGAACACTGACAGACAGCTGCACAGTTCCCAGCAACCCAGGCAGTTAACCCTTGAACAGCCTGGGTGACAGGCCCGCAGGAAAGCATTACAAACATTATAAACACAACATACAGAAAACCTGGCACTCACCAACAGATACTTAGTAATGTTTATAAGCAAAACTGGGGGAAGTCAGTTACATTTGGCGCCAAAGGATCAAGCCTAGGACCACGACAAGGTCTCCTCCTTCCTGGGACCCTAAACCAGCACCCACAAAATGCATACTTTCAAAGAAATCAACTGGGAACCTCCCAGGGTGACAAAGGCTTTTGTAATCTTCCCTATGTAAATACAAAACACAGGAATGGACCGCACTCACAGACTGGACTGGGTACACATCCTAAGCCACTATTAACTTTGCAGCCCTGAACACTGACAGACAGCTGCACAGTTCCCAGCAACCCAGGCAGTTAACCCCTGAACAGCCCGGGTGTCAGGCCCGCAGGGAAGCATTACAAACATTATAAACACAAGAAACAGAAAACCTTGCACCAACCAGCAGATACTCAGTAATGTTTAAAAGCAAAAAAGTTTTTCTTTTCCCCCAGTTTTGCTTTTAAACATTACTGAGTATCTGCTGGTGAGTGCCAGGTTTTCTGTGTGTTGTGTTTATAATAAAAAAAATGGTAAAAAGAGTCCATTTTCCAAATCCATTAAATGTAAAAAATTACTTTATTAAGGGTCATTTAAAAAAGAGGTAAGGAATAGAATCCAAACATACAGAGCCAGTACAAAGTCTGACCGGTTTCGGTCGAAAGACCGTAATCATAGACATCTATGATTACGGTCTTTCGATCGATTTAAAAGCAAAATGGACTCTTTTTACCCCTTTTTTTTATGCTTCATATTTGCGGATTTGCAGGGGTCCGCTCAACAAAAGGAGTCTTTTCATTTATCCTTTCCATTGTTAATCAGCTTTAGCACTTCCACTAAAGGTATACACAAGTTACTGTGGCACCAACTGCAAGTCTTCGATGTAATCATCCGGTCTCTGTTTCCGGTCACCTGGTTTCTCAGCGCACAAGATGAACAGCATCTAACAAGGAGCTACATTGGAACGCTGTCACGGATAAGCTGTGCATTGCCATTGCCAGGACCTATGGGACCGCTGCTTCCAGACATCTCTCTTGGGGGTGAGTGAAAAATTCACGCTACAGTTTGTTGCCAAACACTATTCTGCCTGTCTAAATACCGGTTACTGGTGCATATGTTACAGGTAGTTTTTGCTGCCTTTTTCCCTCACACTTTGCCTGTGCAAGGTACAGGAGTGTGTAGAAGTATCTGTCAGCATGGAATAAGTGTGTATGGTCTCTGTAAGCTTTGCTCATGGATTGAACCTTAATAAGCCTCACCCTCATAGTGAAATGAAAGTCTGCTAAGATATCGGATTTGTGGATCTTTTCTGCCTAATTACAGCGGTGCCAAGCCCTTGCACAACTTTTGCTTATTCACTTTTTTAAGTTCATCTCTTTTTTTGGTTGTGTTTATAATGTTTGTAATACTTCCCTGCGGGCCTGTCACCCAGGCTGTTCAGGGGTTAACTGCCTGGGTTGCTGGGAACTGTGCACCTGTCTGTCAGTGTTCAGGGCTGTGAAGTTAACAGTGGCTTAGGATGTGTACCCAGTCCAGTCTGTGAGTGCGGTCCATTCCTGTGTTTTGTATTTACATAGGGGAGATTACAAAAACCTGTGTCACCCTGGGAGGTTCCCAGTTGGTTTGTTTGAAAGTATGCATTTTGTGGGTGCTGGTTTAGGGTCCCAGGAAGGGGGAGACCTTGACATGTTCCTGGGCTTGATACTTTGGTGTCAAATGTAACTGACTTCCCCCAGTTTTGCTTTTAAACATTACTGAGTATCTGCTGGTGAGTGCCAGGTTTTCTGTATGTTGTGTTTATAATGTTTGTAATACTTCCCTGTGGGCCTGTCACCCAGGCTGTTCAGGGGTTAACTGCCTGGGTTGCTGGGAACTGTGCAGCTGTCTGTCAGTGTTCATGGCGGTGGAATTAATAGTGGCTTAGGATGTGTACCCAGTCCAGTCTGTGAGTGCGGTCCATTCCTGTGTTTTGTATTTACATAGGGGAGATTACAAACGCCTGTGTCACCCTGGGAGGTTCCCAATTGGTTTGTTTAAAAATATGCATTTTGTGGGTGCTGGTTTAGGGTCCCAGTAAGGGGGAGATCTTGACGTGGTCCTGGGCTTGATCCTTTGGCACCAAATGTAACTGACTTCCCCCAGTTTTGCTTTTAAACATTACTGAGTATCTGCTGGCGAGTGCCAGGTTTTCTGTGTGTTGTGTTTATAATGTTTGTAATGCTTCCCTGCGGGCCTGTCACCCAGGCTGTTCAGGGGTTAACTGCCTGGGTTGCTGGGAACTGTGCAGCTGTCTGTCAGTGTGCAGGGCTGTGGAGTTAACAGTGGCTAAGGATGTGTACCCAGTCCAATCTGTGAGTGCGGTCCATTCCTGTGTTTTGTATTTACATAGGGGAGATTACAAAAACCTGTGTAACCCTGGGAGGTTCCCAGTTGGTTTGTTTGAAAGTATGCATATTGTGGGTGCTGGTTTAGGGTCCCAGGAATGGGGAGACCTTGACGTGGTCCTGGGCTTGATCCTTTGGCGCCAAATGTAACTGACTTCCCCCAGTTTTGCTTTTAAACATTACTGAGTATCTGCTTGTGAGTGCCAGGTTTTCTGTGTGTTGTATGTATGTATGTATATATATATATATATATATATATATATATATATATATATATATATATATATATATATATATATAATGTGTGTGTTTATATGTGTATACAAATAAAAATACATAAATACATATATATGTGTGTGTGTATGTACATATATATATATATATATATATATATATATACATGCATACATACATCTTTAGACATGTATATGTACTGTATGTATCCCTATGTTAAGCCCATTGCCTTCCTTTTATTCTAACACCTGAGACCTCATATCTTTGAGTCCTTATAACTTTTTATTGCAATAGGTTTTTTTTTATCATTTGTATTAGTGTTATTATGAGTGTAACTAAACTTTGTAATGAGTTTTTGATGTGTTTTGTGACACTTTTTGCTTAGTGAAACAGTTAATCAGAGCTCTGAAGTTGCGGTAATCATTCTAGTGTAAGTCGCGATTGCGCTCAAGCGATCGCGTTTACTTTCAACCCGTAATACCAGCTATAAGACCCAATGACCGCAAGAACCCGCAATAAACCCCTTAGGCACAAATGTTTGTGCTCCACTCGTAATCTACCCCCTTAGTTGTGCTCCTGTGCCACTTTGACAAAGTCTCATATGGTTACCAAAATAAGAAGTATGCATTTAGAGCATTATTGTGAGTTTAATTATTTTTAAAGAGGTAAACATATATAAAAGGAAGGACATGTGTTTAAAAATAAAATGATCTAATAAAATAGGCGTTTTTAAATGTTACATTAGCTCACCTCTTTATTTTCAGATGTCATGAATCTGTGTTATTGGTTAAATGAAAACCCTGCATTCAAACGCATAAGTCATCAATACATAATCTATCGTCATCTTTTGCTTTTGCATTGATGTTATAGTTGTTGCTTGTGTGAATATCTTTGAGGGTCCTGAGAACTGCCACCTTAAAAAAACAATTTCTCAATATTTTTCAGGAGTTTTAGATTTTCCTGTAAATAGATGTTTCTGGGATCCCTGGATCTATGTATATTTGCATGTAATACATTGTTTTCCCACCAGAGGGAGAATTAGATATACATTTGCTTTCCATTTTTTTTTATTCTCTACAGAATGATATGACTGGTGCAGTCTGATAGTTTTCATATATTTATTGTAACAGGGTTCTGCAAATAAATTTTTTTACTAATTTTCTTTGATACGTGAAACATCAGTTACTGGCCTGCTTTATTACAATGTGATTTGTATAATTTACTGGTAATTTAGCAAACCATAATGAATTGTTTAAGACCCAGCTATCCAATAACCTGTTCTTGTAAATATATGGAATAGTGAACCAGGGCTGCCTTTATAACTTTTACAGAATGCTGCATACAGAGATACACGTACACTCACACGGCCGCATTGGTCATATATATAATTGAATTATAAAAAAATATATTTGGGGAAGGAGTATCCTAATTATTCTCTTGAGAGAAATGGGGCGTGCACATTCTATTGACTCAATAAAAAATAGGGCTGGACTTTTTTCCAGTGATGCTTTTTATTCCCAGTCCAGCCCTGCAAAAACACCGGACACATTTCACTGACAAAGGTTTTAATCTTCAATTTTAGGAATGATAAAGAAATATTGTGTGAAATATGACAGGACCCTAGTTCATTTATCAGCCCCCTCTGAAAGGTAACTCAACCCAGAAAACCCGGAAGGATTAACAGTGGGAGATAGTGAGCCCTGGATGAGTACACATACAAGGGAGGGGCGTTTTGACCCCTGCCTAGGTGAAGGAGATAGGTGGAATGGGCTCAAGAGGTGGTGTTAGGTGTGGCTTAAGAAAGGCTATATAACAGGTGGGGTGGCGTGTGAGAAGAAGCTTGGCTTTTCCTCACACTTACCTTTTCTAATGGCGGTTATCCAGGACCTGATGGATGCAGTGACGGCCTTGGCTCAAGCCAAAGGTGAAGACTGGCTACTGGAGTAGTTGAGGTCGGTCGGAGCTACTCCTTCAGCAGCAAACATGAAACTGCTAAATTTCTTTTAATTTTCAAGAATAATTGCCATAAGATGCCGAAAGCACAAATATTAAAGGCAAGTTATAAATTAACCAAATATTTTTTACACTTTAACTTATTTTTCTTTAGTGCTGACAGGGAGTGAAGGAGGCGTGGCTTGCAATTTCACTCCTGTCACTCTCAGTCAGCCAGTACAAGTGGGGATCATTGTGTTCCCCACATGTACCTGGTGGCTGAGAGTCACAGGAGTGATATTCCTAGCAATTTCAGCAAGCAATAGTGGGACACTCAGTGACAGCGGTATGCTTTGTCCATCACCCATCATGAGGGGGTTAAACAAAAAGGAACTATTTTGGATGTAGAACAAATCTGCAGTAACAATAAAGATTAACTGTTTAAATCGCATATTTAATTGCAAACCTTAAAGTGAAGGTCAATTTTCATCAATGAGTGTCTGGTTTTTAAAAATATTTTTATAAACAGGGGCACTTTCATTGATGAAAATTTACATTGCACTGGATTTGAAGAAATACTTACCTTTTACTCCTGCAAAGCCGGATCACCGATCTCAGCCTCAGTTCCTCTGTACTGACGTCAGAAATGACAAAACCGGCTTCCTCCAATCATGGCTTGCACCCCAGAGCGTGCAGCTTGTGATGCCCGGCTGTGATTGGAGGAAGCCAGTTTCGTCATTGCTGTGGTCTACAGCAGGAAGAAGAAGGAGGGGGATCGTCGATCCGGCTTTGCAGGAGTAAAAGGTAAGTATTTCTTCAAATCCAGTGCAATGTTAATTTTCATCAATGAAAGTGCCCCTGTTTTTAAAAGTATTTTTAAAAACCGGGCACTCATTGATGAAAATTGACCTTCACTTTAACAAATTCCAGAAACTAGCAATTTGCAGAGCTTAGAATTTTATTTTTGTCTCATAACTAATTATTCTACAAATATCTATACACAAACACTAGGTATCGATAAAAGTGTGTGGAGACTATGCAATGTTATTGCTGTTGTCTTCTAAATATGAAATACATTTGTTAACAGTGTTTTAAGGAACAATTAATAATTTTACAACATTTTCTTGTACATAACATGTTACATGTGCCAGTTTTTAAGCATGAGCTGACTGACACAGGGCCCCCAGGCACCAAGAGTTCAAGGGCCCTGTTGTCCTCTACCAAGATGGCCGCTGGCAGGAAAATAAAGCACTGTGCATATGCCGCTGTACAAGGATGCACAGTCCTACAGTTTAGCAGCAGCTGACATTTTGATAGGGCTAGTGCAATACGCGCTCACACGCAGACACATTACACATAAAGAGATATACTCAAAAAGATATAAACACAAATACAGACACATTCAGTATGCCACACAGAGCCACAACTCATACATATAGACTGGTACACTCGCCAGGTCATACAAGCACGGGCATACTCTCAAACAGAAACAAACACAGACAAACTCAGTCACACCCATACACATAGAGATACACTCTATAGGTATATATCTCAGTCAGTCAGACGCTCACATACAGGCACACAAACATTCACACAGAGACAAACAAAGAAAAACCACAAACATTCACACAGACACACAAAGAACATTCACCCAGATTGTGAGTTTTGCGTAATGGCTGGCTCGCTAATAATTTGCAAGTTATTTCCATCGCTCACCTTTAATATCACTGCTATTACAGGTTTGCAAAAACCCGACGTTTACGGGCGATATGGCAGCGTTGAGCTCCATACCGCACACAAATACCAGCGCTGCTTTGAGCTGCTTTGACGTGCTAGTGCACGATTTCCTCATAGACATCAATGGGGAGAGCTGGCTAAAAAAAAGCCTAACACCTGAAATGACAGAGCGTAAAGCTCCGTAACGCAGCCCCATTGATGTCTATGGGGAAAGAAAATGTATGTTTAACCTAACACCCTAACACAAACCCTGAGTCTAAACACCCCTAATCTGCCGCCCCCGACATCGCCAACATCTACATTACACTTATTAACCCCTAATCTGCTGCCCCCAATGTCGCCGCCACCTATATAAATTTATTAACCCCTTATCTGCCACCCCCAATGTCGCCGCCACGTAATAAATTTATTAACCCCTAATCTGCCGCCCCACGTCGCCGCCGCCGCCACTATACTAAAGTTATTAACCCCTAAACCTCTGGCCTCCCACATCACTAACACTAAATAAATATATTAACTCCTAAACCTATCCCTAACCCTAAATCTAACCCTAATGTAACCCTAACCCTAACACCCATAACTTTAACATAATTAAAATAAATCTAAATAAAACCTACTATTAATAACTAAATAATTCCTATTTAAAACTAAATACTTAACTGTAAAATAAACCCTAAGCTAGCTACAATATAACTAATAGTTACATTGTAGCTAGCTTAGGTTTTATTTTTATTTCACAGATAAGTTTGTATTTATTATAACTAGGTAGACAAGTTAGTAAATAGTTATTAACTATTTACAAGCTACCTAGTTAAAATTAATACAAATGTACCTGTAAAATAAAACCTAACCTGAGTTACACTAACACCTAACATTACAATGGGGGGTGGGGGTAGTGCAGTATAGTATATATATATATATATATATATCCCCCTTCCTCACCCCACAAGAAATAATAGAGATGGCTAGGACCAGTGACAGCGGGCCTGACAGGCAGGGGATGACACCGCAGGAGCCAGACTTTAATGACATGTACACCATCTTCTTAGGGGACTCATACAATGAGTTTGAGGAGGAGCTGCACTGTAGGACGGAAGAGCCAGAACCAGTGGCGGCAGACCAGGTAGGAGACATGAAGGTGTTGGCACAGCTGCTACAAATTATGTCGCCTGGTGCTGCTAGAGTGTGAAAGGAGAGGAGGGGTCCTGGTCAGGAGGTGGAGAGGAGGCAGCGGTCTGTGGACCACGGGGTCAGGACAAGTACAGGGCAGTCTAGTGAGGCTAGCCCTGAATGTATGCTATCTTCGCAGGCAGGAGAGGATCACGGCCGCAGGCAGGGAGGCCAGAGGGATGAAGGGACTGGAGGTGACAAACGGCGGAGGAGGTCCCGCTCGCCAGTGGATGGCAGGAGAGGAAAAGCAACACAGAGAGGTGACAGGCTCAAACCAGGACACAATCACCAGGGCGTAGGATGGAGGATAATAGGAGATTGGAGAGAAGGTCAGAGGAGAGGATAAGAAGATCAGAGGCAGGAGAGTATATGAGTAGAGAAGGCAACACCTCGGGCCCTGCTACGGCACCTAACAGCACAGGTTAGGTGTCTGGGAATGCCTTGGGTACTTTAAGTAGCAATGTTGGGTGTGTTAGTGGGGGTGTGAATTTGGTACTGTTAAAAGGTTTGAAGGACCTGATAGCTCAGGTGGAGAGACAATGTGGGGAAACTGGGGGTGTACCGGAAGGGGGGGAGTACTGGAAGGGGCTGGGGTGGCTGGTGTGGCGTCAGCAGGTTGGGGTCCAAGGGGCTGGGGTTGGGGCAGCAGGGGCTAAAGCAGGGGGATCCAGGGCAGGAACCATAAAGGTGGCAGAGGTGGCCTTGAGCAGGGTTGGCCTGTGAACTATCGGGCCGTTGGGCATTCATTTGACCCAAGAGATCAAAGACAAGATTTGGAAGCGTGAGTTTTTGGAGATTTTTTAGCTACTCCCGTTGGAACAATTTGTGGAGATCAAGGAAGATCCAAAAGGAGAGCATGGTAAAAAAGAGGAGGAGGAGCGCAAGAGGAGGTACAGAAAACTACCGAAAACCTTTGGAAGCTGGTCCAGGGCCTTTTGTTTCCTAGCAAGCGTGACCACTGAGAAGTTTCCAGAAAAGGGCTCAGTGTTATTTTATTATTTCAAAGAGATTTCAGCAGCATACGGTACATATGGGGGTATGTCGTGGTGGCGTATGATGAACAGTTTTGCCAATGGATAGCTGTGCAGTCAGACATGAAGTGGGATGACTGCAACATGGCAATCTGGTTGAAAATGATGACACCGAGGGGGAGGGGGAGTAGGCAGGATGCGGAGCTGCTGCTAACGGGTTTCAGTTTAGGGTTTTGGATTCCATTTGAGAACGGTGGGGGAACTAGGGTTCATGGGAATCTAAAATCAGCAAGGGAATTCCCTGATATTGTAAGGAGTATATTGGGAAAATTAGACACTCTGGGTAGGATGGCAGGTCCATTCAAGGCTATTCTGTTGGCTAATTTGAGGGTCTCTCCTTTGGGGTTGGTTCCAAAAAAGTCACCGGGGCAATTTAGGATGATCCATCATCTATCTTATAAAAAAGGGGCTTTGGTCAATGATGGAAATGACCCTAAATTAGCGGCAGTACATTATGCATCTTTCAATAGGGCGGTCGATTTGGATATAGTAGTGGAGGTGGGTGCCCGAATGGCAAAGGTTGATGTGGAAGCAGCTTTTCGTCTGTTACCAGTGCACCCAAAATGTCATCATCTCTTAGGTTGCTTTTTTGAGGATTCTTATTTCATGGATTTGTGCTTACCGATGGGTTGTTCCATTTCCTGCTCACACTTCGAGAGATTCAGTTGTTTTGCGGAGTGGGTAGTAAAGCAGAAGTTGGGGTTGAATACCCTGTGCATTATTTAGACAACTTTTTATTTGTTGGCCCGGATGGGTCTTCAGATTGTGAGCAGCTTATGGCATCCTTCATGCAGGTAGCAAAGGAATTTGGGATTCCGGTGGCAGAAGAGAAGACGGAGGGCCCTACAACATGCTTAGTTTTTTGGGTCTTCAGATTGATACACTCCGGATGGAGTGTAGATTGCCAGAGGATAAGGTAGTGGATTTGTTGGCTATGATTGAGGGTGCATTGGGGAAGCAAAAGCTTTAATTGAGGGAGCTGCAGTCATTGATCGGCAAGCTCAACTTTGCATGCAAAATCATCCCGGTTGGGAGGGATTTCGCAAGGAAATTGAGGAAGGAGCTCAAAGAGGATTTGAAAGTTTGGAGGAAATTTTGGGGGGAATTCAATGGGAGGGCAATGGTGGAAGTGGGTATCTTAGATTCAGATCTTCATTTGTTCACAGATGCGGCAGGACCCGTAGATTTTGGGGCTCATCTACAAGGCAAATGGTGTGTGGGTCAGTGGCCAAAACAGTGGGTGAAGGAAGGGTTAACAAAAAATGTAGTATATCTGGAGTTATTTCCCTTGGTGGTGGTGTTGGAGGTGTGGCCACATCTTTTATCTGATAAAAGACTGACTTTCCATTCTGATAACATGGGTGTGGTGTTGGCTCTTAACCGTCTGTCTGATTCATCTTTGCCTGTGGTTCATTTGTGGCGTTTATTTGTCTTTATATGTTTGCAATGCAAATGCCAGGCAAAGACAACGCAATTGCTAACACTCTTCCCATTTACAGTGTGACCAATTTCGTTGCCTGGCTCCAGAGGCAGAGGTGGTTGGAGAGCAGAGTCTAGAGGAGCTGTGGAGATTAGCTTTCTCAGCAGGATGAATATGGTGAGGGGAGCTTTAGTTTCCGGGGACATGGAAATCTTACATGCAGGTAAGGTCTTTGTGGTGGAAACTTTTGCAGGGGCGGCGTGAAGTTGTATCTTCTGAGAACAGGATGATGGCAATGTTAGATTGTATGCAGGTGTGGCAGCTGGTAGGGATTTTGAGACCTATGGTGCGTAGGAGGTTAGCGGCCTTAGCATTTCTTTTTCAGTTAATGGGGTTGGAGGATGTGTCAAAAAATGTTATGGTCAGATTGGCGGCCAGAAGCTTGTGTAGAGGAAGGGTGGCAGATGGCCGGTGGTCTTTTCAATTCTGCAGGACAGCCTTTGTGGTGGCCTTCTTTGGGGCCTTTAGAGTTTTGGAGCTAATTGGGAAAAATAAGTGGGATAAGGGGGGACTTCAAATGTCCAATGTGGCGGTGTTTTGGGGCACCATAACTATATGGTTGAGAAGGTTGAAAATAGACCAAGGGAGTATAGGTGTACAGATAAAATTGAAAGCGATGTCGGGAACTTCCTGTCCAGTAAGGGTGTTGAAAGAATATTTGGGCTTGAGGCCTCATTGCTCATGCATAAGGACGGGACGTCTCTGTCGCATTTTCAATTCCAAGCTGTATTTAAGAAGTGTTTAAGTTTGTTGGGGTTGGCTCTAGTGGAATTTGGGACACATTCTTTTAGGATTGGGGCAGCTACAGAGGCCCATTCTGTAGGGGTTGGGGTTGAGGGCATAAAAAGGATTGGGAGATGAGTTTCTAATAGATATGTATCATACATTAGGCCAGCATTGGTTTAGTCTGTTGTTTGTATTTTGTTTATGCAGGTCTGGTTCAGTGTTGGCTGATGGGTCATTCATACATATACTGGGCTAGGAAGGCAGCGGCAGTGAAGGAACTCAGGGTGCAACTCAAGTGATCAGCATACGCTGGTTTGGCATCAGAGACATGAGGTGGGATCAATTTATTAAATATGGTAGAGTATGCTAGGCTATTCTGCCCACCTGATATATTGTTAATTCATGTTGGAGGAAACGATCTGGGCTTTAGGTCTCAGAAAGATCTGGTAGATGGAATGAAGAGGGATGTCAAGAGATTGTTGGAACTGTTTCCACAATTGGTGATATTGTGGTCTGAAATTGAGCCTAGAGTGTCTTGGAGGGCAGCATGGGATCCAAAGAAGTTGGATGCATCTCAAAGGAAAGTGAATAGGATGATGAACAATTTTGTAGAAAGGGTTAATGGGCTGTCATTACGGCACCTGGAATTTGAGGGTGATTCAGGGAGATGTTTTTTTCCTTCAAGATGAGGTTCATTTAAATGAAGTTGGACTGCATTTATTTAATTTTAACACAAAGGAAGGGGTTACAAAGGCCTTGGAGTTGGTTGGCAGGGCTCGGCGGTAGGCCTTGCTTGTGGTAGAGTGCTTATCTGGTGGAATAGCAGTTTGAAATGGGTACCTCCTGGATTAGCAGGAGAGGAGTAGGTGGGTAATTATTTTGATGTTTGAAACTGTGGCTGCTATGGGGGAAAGCTCTAGTTTGGGTTTTATGTATTTGGTTTATCACTTGTTATGTGTTTATTATAAATAAAAAGCTGTGGCCTTTGTACCCTATATATGGAGTTGTGTCTTTATTATAGGTAAATACCTAGTGGAAGGGTCAAGTGAGCCCTGGTTAAGTACACATACAAGGGAGGGGTGTTTTGACCCCTGCCAAGGTGAAGGAGATAGATGGAATAGGCTTGAGAGGTGGTGTTAGGTGTGGCTTAAGAAAAGCTATTAAAAAAACAGGTGGGGTAGCTAGGAAAGAGCGCCAAAATTTAGTGAGAGTACGTGCGAGAAGAAGCTCCCTTCCCTTTTATAGTGAGGTGTGTGTTGTTGCAGCTAAGTGTGGCGGAGTGCTTGCCTGGTGGAATAGCAGTTTGAAATGGGTACCTCCTGGATTAGCAGGAGAGGAGTAGGTGGGTAATTATTTAGATGTTTGAAACTGTGGCTGCTATGGGGGCAAGCTCTAGTTTGGGTTTTATGTATTTGGTTTATCACTTGTTATGTGTTTATTATAAATAAAGAGCTGCAGCCTTTGTACCCCATGGGGCCTAGTTATCAAGCCGTCAACCTCAAATACGCTGCGTATTCCGCAGCGTATTTGTGGCGAGGCTGATACGCCTTAGTTATCAAAGGCTCGAGACCGGCAAAAGTAGAATTTTGTGACGTAAGCTTCGATCCGCCGGACTCAGTCCGACACAGATCGATTCTTACGTCACTCCAGATGTTCCGCACACAAGTGCGGCACATTCTCACTACTTTTGCTAGCTATAAAAAAACTAGCAGGTACGCTCGGCACTTTTACGGCCCAGCGTACCTGGTTTTCAAAGCGCCAGCCTGGAGGCGGCGGATCCCATAGGAATCAATGGGAGTCTGACCATAGCGAAAGTACAAGTTCGCTGCTGACAGACATCCCATTAATTTCTATGGGAGCTGTCTACACCTAACACCCTAACATGTACCCCGAGTCTAAACACCACTAATCTGACCCCCCCTACACCGCCGCAACTAAATAAAGTTATTACCCCCTAAACCGCCGCTCCCGGAGCCCACCGCAAGCTACTCTATACATATTAACCCCTAAACCGCCGCTCCCGGAGCCCACCGCAACTATAATAAATGTATTAACCCCTAAACCGCCGCTCCCTGAACCCGCCGCAACCTATATTAAATGTATTAACCCCTATCCTGCCCCCCCTACACCGTCGCCACCTATAATACATTTATTAACCCCTAATCTGCCCCCCCTACACCGTCGCCACCTATAATAAATTTATTAACCCCTATCCTGCCCCCCACTACGCCGCCGCCACTGTAATAAAATTATTAACCCCTAAACCTAACCCTAACCCTAACGCCCCCTAACTTAAATATTAATTAAATAAATCTAAATAAATTAACTCTTATTAACTAAATGAATCCTATTTAAAACTAAATACTTACCTTTAAAATAAACCCTAATATAGCTACAATATAAATAATAATTATATTCTAGCTATCTTAGGATTTATTTTTATTTTACAGGTACCTTTCAATTTATTTTAACCATGTACAATAGCTATTAAATAGTTATTAACTATTTAATAGCTTACCTAGCTAAAATAAAGAGAAATGTACCTGTGAAATAAATCCTAACCTAAGTTACAATTACACCTAACACTACACTATACTTTAATAAATTATTCCTATTTAAAAATAAATACTTACCTGTAAAATAAACCCTAAGATAGCTACAATGTAATTAATAATTATATTATAGCTATCTTAGGATTTATATTTATTTTACAGGTAACTTTGTATTTATTTTAGCTAGTTAGAATAGTTATTAAATAGTTATTAACTATTTAATAACTACCTAGCTAAAAGAAATACAAAATTACCTGTAAAATAAATCCTAACTTAAGTTACAATTAAACCTAATACTACACTATCATTAAATTAACTAAATAAACTACCTACAAAGAACTACAATGAAATACAATTACATAAACTAACTAAAGTACAAAAAATAAAAAAAGCTAAGTTACAAAAAATAAAAAATTAAGTTACAAACATGTTAAAAATATTACAACAATTTTAAGCTACTTACACCTAATCTAAGCCCCCTAATAAAATAACAAACCCCCCCAAAATAAAAAAAATCCCTACCCTATTCTAAATTACATAAATTTCAAAGCTCTTTTACCTTACCAGCCCTTAAAAGGGCCATTTGTGGGGGCATGCCCCAAAAAGTTCAGCTCTTTTGCCTGTAAAATAAAAATACAACCCCCCCCCAACATTAAAACCCACCACCCACATACCCCTAATCTAACCCAAACCCCCCTTACAAAAACCTAACACTAATCCCCTGAAGATCATCCTACCTTGAGTCGTCTTCACTCAGCCGAGCCACCGATGGAACTGAAGAGGACATCCGGAGCGGAAGAAGTTAATCCTCCAAGCGGCGCTGAAGAAATCTTCCATCCGATGAAGTCATCATCCAGGCGGCGCTGAAGAAGTCTTCGATCCGGCCGATGTCATCTTCAAAGAGGCGCTGAAGAGGTCTTCTATCCGGGCGAAGTCATCTTCCAAGCCGGGTCTTGAATCTTCCTTCCGCTGACGCGGAACCACCTTCTTCACCGACGGACTACGACGAATGACGGCTCCTTTAAGGGACGTCATCCAAGATGGCGTCCCCTCAATTCCGATTGGCTGATAGGATTCTATCAGCCAATCGGAATTAAGGTAGGAAAATCTGATTGGCTGATGGAATCAGCCAATCAGATTCAAGTTCAATCCGATTGGCTGATCCAATCAGCCAATCAGATTGAGCTCGCATTCTATTGGCTGATCGGAACAGCCAATAGAATGCGAGCTCAATCTGATTGGCTGATTCCATCAGCCAATCAGATTTTCCTACCTTAATTCCGATTGGCTGATAGAATCCTATCAGCCAATCGGAATTGAGGGGACGCCATCTTGGATGACGTCCCTTAAAGGAGCCGTCATTCGTCGTAGTCCGTCGGTGAAGAAGGTGGTTCCGCGTCGGCGGAAGGAAGATTCAAGGCCCGGCTTGGAAGATGACTTCGCCCGGATAGAAGACCTCTTCAGCGCCTCTTTGAAGATGACATCGGCCGGATCGAAGACTTCTTCAGCGCCGCCTGGATGATGACTTCATCGGATGGAAGATTTCTTCAGCGCCGCTTGGAGGATTAACTTCTTCCGCTCCGGATGTCCTCTTCAGTTCCATCGGTGGCTCGGCTGAGTGAAGACGACTCAAGGTAGGATGATCTTCAGGGGATTAGTGTTAGGTTTTTGTAAGGGGGGTTTGGGTTAGATTAGGGGTATGTGGGTGGTGGGTTTTAATGTTGGGGGGGGGTTGTATTTTTATTTTACAGGCAAAAGAGCTGAACTTTTTGGGGCATGCCCCCACAAATGGCCCTTTTAAGGGCTGGTAAGGTAAAAGAGCTTTGAAATTTATGTAATTTAGAATAGGGTAGGGATTTTTTTTATTTTGGGGGGGTTTGTTATTTTATTAGGGGGCTTAGATTAGGTGTAAGTAGCTTAAAATTGTTGTAATATTTTTAACATGTTTGTAACTTAATTTTTTATTTTTTGTAACTTAGCTTTTTTTATTTTTTGTACTTTAGTTAGTTTATGTAATTGTATTTCATTGTAGTTCTTTGTAGGTAGTTTATTTAGTTAATTTAATGATAGTGTAGTATTAGGTTTAATTGTAACTTAAGTTAGGATTTATTTTACAGGTAATTTTATATTTCTTTTAGCTAGGTAGTTATTAAATAGTTAATAACTATTTAATAACTATTCTAACTAGCTAAAATAAATACAAAGTTACCTGTAAAATAAATATAAATCCTAAGATAGCTAGAATATAATTATTAATTATATTGTAGCTATCTTAGGGTTTATTTTACAGGTAAGTATTTAGTTTAAATAGGAATAATTTATTAAAGTATAGTGTAGTGTTAGGTGTAATTGTAACTTAGGTTAGGATTTATTTCACAGGTACATTTCTCTTTATTTTAGCTAGGTAAGCTATTAAATAGTTAATAACTATTTAATAGTTATTGTACATGGTTAAAATAAATTGAAAGGTACCTGTAAAATAAAAATAAATCCTAAGATAGCTAGAATATAATTATTATTTATATTGTAGCTATATTAGAGTTTATTTTAAAGGTAAGTATTTAGTTTTAAATAAGATTCATTTAGTTAATAAGAGTTAATTTATTTAGATTTATTTAATTAATATTTAAGTTAGGGGGGCGTTATGGTTAGGGTTAGACTTAGGTTTAGGGGTTAATCATTTTATTACAGTGGCGGCGGCGTAGTGGGGGGCAGGATAGGGGTTAATAAATTTATTATAGGTTGCGGCGGGTTCATGGAGCGGCGGTTTAGGGGTTAAACTATTTATTTAGTTGCGGAGAGGTGCGGGATCAGCAGGATAGGGGTTAATAATTTTATAATAGAGGGCGACGGTATAGGGGGGGCAGGATAGGGGTTACTAGGTATAATGTAGGTGGCAGCGGTGTCCGGGAGCGGCGGTTTAGGGGTTAATACATTTATCAGAGTTGCGGTAGGGTCTAGGAGCGGCGGTTTAGGGGTTAGTAACTTTATTGAGTTGCGGGGGGCTCCGGGGGCGCCGGTATAGGGGGTAGAACAGTGCAGTTTAGTGTGAGTGCTTAGTGACAGGCTAGCAATAAAGCTGGGAAAAAGCCGAAGGGCAGCGAGATCGGATGAGTGATAACTGTCACAGTCCGCTGCTCATCGCCCCGCGGCTTTTTGACAGCTTTATTTGATAACTTAGGCGTATTTTTTCAGGTCCGCGGCGGCGAAGGTAGGCGAGCTTAGGCGGACGTATTGGGCCGGCGAAGCCAGAAAAGTAGACGGCTTGATAACTAGCCCCCCATATATGAAGTTGTGTCTTTATTATAAGTAAATACCTAGTGAAAGGGTCATGTTGCTGTGAGTGTAGCACTTGCAGCATGCAGATTTAAACCATCCACCCATAAACATCCATTGAAGGCAATTTTTTCTGCGGGATTATGGTGCACAGACTTGTTTCCTAAGCTGTGCTCTGTAAATAGTAGATGTGAGGTGGAAGCAAGGCTCAAGAAAAAAATCAAACTAAGGCACATTAAAAAAATAAGATATCTCACCTGATTGTCACAGAATCAAGTAAGCTTATCAGCCCAGGCCCCGGCAAGTTAATCTGAATTACTGCAAGTTCCACCTACTACAACCGACACCTGTTCATGCTTCCCCACAGCAAGCCACAAACCATAACCTAATGCTAGAGCGTAAGGTAGGCCCCAGACCTGAAAGGTGTAAGTAGCGCTATTGGTTATGTGAAGATAGTATAAATATTTGCTTAATAGAGCATCTCTGGTTGAAGGGAGAATATCCAACCCACTGTGCAGCAGTACCTAGTATAAAAAAAAATGTCCAGAAAGAATAAAATAAATAAATACAAAATACAAAGAAAACAACACACAAAAAAATGTTTGTTTCCTGACGGCTTATCCATGCTCCCCCTGCTGCTATGGACCCCCCCCCAGCACTCTGGCACTACTATTTATGTAATGTCCAACAGCACTATTCGTTTTCCTCTCTCCAACATGTGTAACTCATAGTTTTCCAGGAAAACATAGCTGAGGTGGCAACCTACCTGCGTACCTCCCAACTGTCCTGTATTATGTATTAATATTGCCTCCTTCCTTCACACAACTCCTTAGTATTAATCATGTAAAGAACACATTAAGCCACGAGCATGCACCTGGATAACCACACAGACACGCCCACATCAAGGCCACAGTCCCACCCTCCATCTGTGACCCGAGCTCTCCCGTGTGCCTACAAGTGCTTTGACCTCCAACATCCCGGATAGCATCTAGTAGCAAATGTCGGGTGGTATAGACCTTTGCATGTTTCAGTGTATGTGTATTTGTAAATGTGCTTAAATAAATGTGTGTGCACAAGAGTGTATTTATGTGTAAATGTAAGTCTGTATGTAGGTTTATCCATATAATTAATTCAATTAAACTCTCCTTTTACTTCAAATCATACAAATAATGTTTTGAAGAATATGCTACTTTAATGCTACATTAAAAATAAAAGGTTTTAAAAGATGGTTCTACAAATAAGCTCAAAAATCTGTTATTTTATAGCTGAATAGAAAAGAAAATAATACAACCTCCGCACACAGTAAATCATGGATAATATGCATACGTGACAATCAGATCAACTGATTGATTTGGAAGCCTCTTCGCATTTTTCTCAATACGGCTAGCCATAATTACATAAGACACAATTAAGAAACACAGTATACCGCAAATTAGGTTCATAAACCACAATTCATGTTCAAATTCTTACTGCTGAATTCTCTATCTTGTGTGTAGGACAGTAATGCGCTACGGAATTTGTGGGCGCACTACAAACAAATTATAATATGTATATATATATATATATATATATATATATATATATATATACAGGGATATATATAAACATAGAACAACAGATGATGTAACTGATCTGCATAGTCAAAACATTTTTTTTTTTTTTACTATTTAACCATTGCTATCACAGCTCCAATTAGACCTGTTTGCTTGAGCGCAATCGCAATTTATGCTAGAATGAGTATCACGTACTCAGAGATCTGGTTAACTGTTTCAAAGAAAAAAACTTGCACAAAACACAAAACACATGGAAAATACATTACAAAGTACAATTACACTCATAATAACACTAATAAAAAATATTTAAAAAAAATATTGCAGAAATAAGTTATAAGGGCTCAAAGGTATGAGGTCTCGAGTGTTAGAGAAAAAAAAGAGTCAAAGGGCTTTAACATAGAGATACATACATGTTTAAAGATGTATATGTATGTGTTGGTGTAGGTGTATATATATATATATATATATATATATATATATATATTAGGGCTGGGCGATATGGGCAAAAAAAAATTTGCGATTGCGATTTAATCGCGATTTTCTTATAATGACTATAACACCTTAAATTTTTTATAAAAAATGTATTTAAGACTACAGAATCTTAATGTACATGTTTCTCAATGTCCAATACACTCTGGGAGAATAAAAATAAAAACTACATATGTGTGTGTATGTATATATATATATATATTCAAACAACAAAAAAGATAAATATTGGGGCATCTGTAAATGTCCCAAAAAAGCAATGGATAAAGAAGCACACGAAAAATTATGTTGAAACAATCCAATTTCTTTATTTAACTGTCCCACTTCACATTCAGTGTTCAATCTGTTCCTCCAGGCTGCAGTAGTTAGAGGAACTTCTTACAATTTAAAATACAAATTCAAATCAAAAGCAGTACATAAAGCTATCAAAATATCTCAATCCCTATGCATACGTATGCAGACTAAAGAAATGCAAGATTATAGGATAACATATGTGAAAATCATGCACATAATGTCTAAATACAAGACACTACTATATTATCCTAAAATGTCAGACTCACAGCATACCATATTGAAAATGAACAAAAACAACTTAACAGTCCATTTTCCCACTGTTGATATATATTTGAAAGCCATATACTGAAAATACACAGTAGGTGTCGGTAGGTAATAGACCGCAACAGGATCTGCTGCACACTAGGTCAGAAAACCGATCCACAACTTGTATAATTTTAAGACAGTACTTATCTTCCAAAGTATAGTCGCGATGGTGCTTTTCCTTGCTGATCCGTGATTCCTCGGCGTGTGACGTAATCCCCGATGGGGGTGGTCAACTCGTCACTGCAACTCCAATTGGTTCCTAGTACCTGAAACTGTATCCATTGGTCCAGGAGAAACCAAAGGAGAATGGACCAACCGCAACTCTGTATCTCCTTGTCAGGACACCCACGATAGGTATCGAACTTTGTTGTTGACAAGTAAAAGTACTTTTAACACTTGGGAAATGAAGCACCGCTTTTATAAGCTGTCCTCAGGCTCCAAAAGTCGATTCCTAAAATCAGTTCACAGATACAACATCCATGCGCTATTATTTCAGCACAGATTCACAGCTCCCAGGCTTGTTCTGTTTAATAGGATACTTTCAGAGACAACAGTATAGGCTTCATTAAGTGCTAGATTGAGACTTCCGCTTTTATGTATCACCACAGATACCTCAGACATTATTTAACTTATCCAAGGTGTAATACACATAGTGCCAACGCTCGTTTCACCCCCCTCCAGAGCATGTGTCCCAGGGGTTCATCAGGGCATCATATATATATTCATAACCTACAGTATTATTTTATTACACTATGAGTATGCATTTAACTTGCAGCAATAATGTTCTAATAAAAAATAGGCAAGCTTCATAAAATACAGTAATATTCTTAGTTCCAGAGTGAGCAATCTCTGTGCCTGTAGAAATATTGCAAGTAATCATGCATCATAGCATGCAGTAATATTCTATATTTTGTGCAGTGCAGTATATCATATAAGAGAACAAGCAAGCTCTGTGCAAGATGTAATATTATGTTATACAGTAAGAAAGCTCTGCACCTAATGTTTTATTATAGAATCCAGTCCCATAACCTGCAGTAATAGTTTATTATAAAGCTGCTAGTCCATTTAGCACTGCATGGCCGGCTATCCCTCCAACTAGATCCGACACAGCTGCCCCCCGGCCCCCTCTTAGTCTGAGCTCAGTCAGTCACCATGTGTCCGTCATTGTGCTTGCCTTGCCTGAGCCGTGACGTGAGTCTCCTCTCTGCGGCTGCCACTCCAGTCTCACTGCCGCGCTGCAGACTCCCAGACTCCTCCTGAAGAGACTACATTCAGTGCAGTCAGTCAGAAGGAGGAAGTTACGGACAGCAGCAAAAAAATATCCATCACCAGTTGTTCTGCCCCTGTCCGAAGGTGCGGGTTAGTACAGCACTAATTGTCATAGGTGACATCATAGTTGGCGGGGTTATAAATTGCGTACTCTCGCAGTTTTTAAACCGCAGCGATTAATCGCGGTTCAAATATATATACTGTATATATATATATATATATACATATATATATATATATATATATATATATAATCGTGCAGCCCTAATATATTTGTACATATGTATTTCTATGTATATATATATATATATATATATATATATATATATACTGTATATATATATATATGTGTGTGTGTGTGTGTGTGTGTAGATTTATATTGTACCAAAATACCATCAGATATATGTTAATATATGTATTTATGAACAAATAGAACATTTTCTGCTATGTGAAGAACATTGGAATGTGAAATATTCATATTTTCATGACAGGTTAGCACACATGGGATTATGCAATTGAGTTTGCACGCAAGTAAGGTGGTTTTTTCCCCTTTTTTTTCCCCTTTTTTTCCCATTGACTTCTTTGGGGAAATACGTGAGCATACACACAATATTTTAAGTTCAGGGGCGTGGTCAATTAAATGTGTCAATTGTCGACCAGTATTAATTTTCCAAAAATCACACAAATGCATAATTTAATCTCTTTAAAAATAGGCTCTGGCTGGAATAGAAAATATCAATAAGTGGCACTATATCATTCAGTTATATGAAAGTAGTTAGGGTTGGAAAAGTTAGAAGTTAAAGCAGAAACTACTCAAAGATGGTGAGGATATGGCTATGCAAATTAGTATTTCTACACATATAGAGGGATTATATTGAACAATATACATGCTGGTTTCTGTGTTTGCAGTGTTAATTATCATTAGTATGACCAATGCAGCATAATGGTGCACATAAGGAGACACATACAGGCCCTGCAATTGTACAGGGATGGAGGTAGGTACTGTGATATGGAAGCATTAAACTGCTGGTCTGTGTTCATGACCAGATTTTATAATAAAACTGAATGAACAGTCAGTAGTTGAAGAGCAGGGGCCGAATGCTCATTGATGGGAGGCTACTGCTTGACCAGTCTGGGGCATAACTAAAGAAACCCTAGGCCCCATAGCAAAATGTAAAAAAACTGAGCTCCTCCTTTACACCCTTCCCTTTTCTTTTTCACCCATATAAAAGAGTAGTCATTTGATCTGTTGCACTTGAATGCTTCATTTGGGGGACAACAAAGGCTAATTTTTAAATCTCTATGAAACCTCTCTGCGTCTGCTGTATAATAGAGAGAGAAGAGGCAGAAAAAATATGTCTAATTCAGCTCCATGGAGCTTTGGGAGGGAAAACAACTACATTCCTTGCATCCTAATCGATAAGCCTATAGTAACTAGAAGTCATTAGTGGTTAATGGTTGTGGTTGGGAGGTCAGCGCTAGTCTAGTTATGGAAAGGTTAGACTAGAAGTATTCAGTAGTGAATTATAACTATTCCCATAGTATTCATGGTAAGCACTGACCGAAACAGTGAAAAGATTAGGATTTCACCATTTATTGATGGGGGTTGGAGACTGTACCAGTAAAACTAAATTCTAGTTTTAGGAAATTAAGTGACGTAATTTTTGCTCTCGTAAATAAATACCCGTACTGGATAATACTAGACCAAGATTCCAGTTGGTTGCATTTATCATTTACCTCCTAGTGTCAATAGGTCAGTCCTTATAAGACGGGTAGATTTACTAAGCAGTATGCTGCTTTTTCCGTGCGAGCCTTCTGGCTCGCTGGAAACATAATTTAAGAAGCAGTGGTCTTAAGACCGCTGCTCCTTAAATCATCAGCCACCTCTCAGGTGGTGGACTGCAATCATCCCGATCAGATACGACCGGGATGATTGACAACCCCTGCTATCGGCAAATGTGCCGTGGGCGGCATTGCACAAGCATTTAACTAGAAATGCTTGTGCAATGATAAATGCCATCAGCGTATGCTGTTGGCATTTAGCGATCTCGGGCAGACATGATTCGCTACAGCAAATCATGTCCACCCACCATTTTATAAATCTACCCCTAAGACTCAAATGAGTGATATTTACTGCGTGATGACTGCTGTTTCTGACTCACCAATTTCCCAAACTGATTATGCTCACTCTGAGGGGAGACATGGTAGTGTGTACGGGAGATACCGTAGCTTGGATATTCCTGGTCTTTTTCGCTCCTGTTCTACCCTGTGTGCCTTGGTGCCATGGTTATGATTAACTCTTTCCTGGTCCTGGTTAGCTTCTGTTACTTTCTCTCTTCATGTCCTGGTTCAGTCTTTTCTTCCCTTTTTTTCCATGATTATTACCAGCCCCAGTTCTGACCTGCACTGTCACTGCTGCTGTCAGTGTTTTGTCAGATGACACCTTAAATTCCTCTCACCGCAGTGCGTTTTTGGATTGGATGAATAAAGCTATCTGGGCGTGTCACTGAGTGTGGCTTTTAATCAGAGAGTTGTGTGTTATTTGCAATTCATTTTGAGTTTAGAGGGGGGCATTTGGGGTCCTACACCGTATAGCATTTTGTGATAATACCGCCCATGTCAGTTATGCTAGCCAATTGCAATCAGAATGTAAAAAAAATTACTTTTGCATTGCCGGTATTTGTAATGTTGGCACCGGCTGGGACAGAATGAACAATCGGGTGGGACACAAGGACAGCGCCTCCAAATAGGGACAATCCCAGTCAAACTGGGACTTCTGGTAAGCTAAATAAGAGTGCAATCGGATGCGTGTAAAATTCTTAGTTCTAGCGCAGTTAACGCTCTAGCAGGAGAATTAAATAGCGCTCCACTCATAATCTGGCCAAATATATTTAATTCTATGTGGTTAAAAAAAAACTGGGCTGTCCTATTCCCATGAGAACAGGAAGTGAAGACTTTACAAGATTGCTACATTGAGAAAAAGAGTAATTCCAGGACAAGGGGTCATAAAGGGTACTAGGTGTAAATTGCAGAAGCACTTCTTCACAGAAAGGGTGGTTGATTCATGGATTGAACTTCCATTACAGGTGGTAAGGACAAACATTGGGTTAGGACTTTAAGAATGCCAGGGATAGGCATAAAACTTTTCTATGAACTAAATAAACTTAGGATTTTTTTGGCCAGAATGTTTCTATTCTACATAGCCATTGTTATAGGTGCCCCTTACTTTGAATTGTTTAAAACTTTACACTTCATTATTCAACAACAAAAAATATATGTTAAAAGAATACATCTGCATGAGTCAAGGTACAGGAGTATGTTACCATGAATATAAACTATTATGGACATTACTGATTTACCAAGATATTCAATGTTAGATTACTATAGAAATATGTTTTATTGTTATTAAAAATGTATTATTCTTCTAAGAACGTTGAACAAACAAAACTTATGTTTCGGAGAAATTAGCATTTATATAAACTCTGAAGCTCTAATGTTATACGTGTTAAATGTATGACTGTATTTGTGAACTGTATAACTATGTATGCATGAGCACGTTCAACTAATAAAGCTTTTATAAACAAAAAACAAAAAAAAGAATACATCTGCATATTATTCTCAGGCACATTTTTGCTTTTACATGTTACTATGTCTGTAATTAGTTTAGTGTTTTATTTCCCCTTTTTGCTTATGCACTTTCCACTGAGCTGTAATTAGGTTTGCACGAGGTTGCAAAACGATAAATATGCGTCCCATAGAAGGAACTAGAAGCCGTTAAGTGATAACTTATATCAGATTTCAAATGAAAGTTGTCGGAGGCTGTCAATACATTAAAAAAAAATACACCCATCTCAACTAGGTGTAAAAGAGGAAAAATTAGCTTTTTGAGATCGATTTTCCATTGAAATTTTAAAACTTGCAAATAATGTGTTTCAATGTAAAAATAAATGATATGTAATATTTATTGTTGTCCCATGCATAGGAATAGTTGCACTTATGTTCTTATGGAAATACCAGTATGTATTTAAATATAAAAATATATTCAAACAAATATCTACAAAATTCAAACTAGACCTATGCCTAGGACAGCAATAGATATTACATATATTAATAAAGTGGGGGGGGGAATAATTATAACAAAAACAGTATTTGCTTATAGTTAAAAAAATATTTATTATATTTAAGCGTGTCTTTGTTTTTGTTTCTCTTTAGATGTCATCACAGGTAAGGAGCGCAGACGTAAAAATGTAAATTTTATTGTGTAAGGGCGGGTTACCATAGCAACTAATTGATTTTCAAGAAATCCAACCTTGGATGGAAGTGTTAACACAATGTTAACTTACACCAACACGAAAAGAGCAACTGCTCACAATGCGCAAAATATTTCAATGGAAACCTAGTACTAAGATGGAGCCGTAAACTACTTTTAGATGTCGGACACTTTGGTAGCTTACGGCTCCGTTTTTTATGGCTCAATGGAAATGAGCCCTTAGATGGGTTTTAAATAAACAGATATGTGTGTGGTCCCTTTGTTTACCTGTGAGATTTTATTTACAAATATATGCTTATTTTATCTTACTTAGGTTTGTATATTCTATTAGTGTTAAAACTCCTTACCTACAAAAATTCACCTAGTCTTTAATGGTGAACACTTTTGGAAAAAAATACTTGACAAGCTTTTCAACTGGAATAGAATGTACCACATAATGTCTAGTTATACTGACTTTCCACCCAAGCCACACCCACAAACCAATGTGACTACCTGTATTTCGCTGATTCAGCCCCTAGCCTCTCAGTCATAGATAGTCTATGGGAAATGTTGGGAGATAGGCAAGTGCATCTAGATTACAGAAGCTTCTTTCAATCAGAAACACAGAAAAGCACTTCCATTACATGTATACAATAGAGTATGAGCCCATGATCCATGCTCCCATACCCTGGCAGGTACCTGTGTGTTTCATTGCTTCAATAAAATTAGACTCCCTAAAATGTGCACAAGCGGTATTCTAAAAGTCCATAATAAAGGAATCCTTAATCTGTGAGTGTGTATTCATACCCCCGGTTTCTTCAAAACATCTAAGTAGGTGTACAGGTACAGGTAGCCCTCAGTTTACGTTGGGGTTAGGTTCCAGAAGAAATGGTTGTAAATCGAAACCGTTGTAAATTGAAACCCAGTTTATAATGTAAGTCAATGGGAAGTCAAGGAGTTAGGTTCTAGGCCCCTCTCAAAATTGTCATGAGTAACACCTAATACATTATTTTTAAAGCTTTGAAATGAAGACTTTAAATGCTAAACAGCATTATAAATCTAATAAAATAATCACACAATACAGAATATATAATTAAACTAAGTTAAATGAACAAAAACATTTGCTAAACAGCATTATAAACCTAATAAAATAATCACAGAACACAGACTTCACTTGCATTTTTCTGCAAACAGTTCTATCTATGCATTCCAATCTGGACTGATTTATAGACAGGAAGTTCTTGTTCCTTTGAAATCTGCTCGATAGCTCAGGTCTGGTTAAACTGATTAATTTCAGCTTGCTTGGCTTTGCAACACAAGCGGACAGCTCCACCTACTGGCTATTTTAATAAATGCACTGCTTCTCAATGCTTTTCAATAGCAGTCACATGACTGGAAAAAAAGGTTGTTATTCTGAAATGGTGTAAATTGTACCGTTGTAAAAACGAGGGCCACCTGTACTTGCCTTTTACTTCCTTTGTTGAAATCATTTAGGGGTTACAGGTAATATTTCCACAAAGTGATGTACTCTCTTGGGCTGTATATTATATTTGTTTACCAACCGCTATAGAGGTGTCCGCCTCGTGTGTAGCGTTTCTTCTTTGATCCTCATACTTCTGAGGTTGGGTGTCACGTGGGTAAGGTGAGCCAATCCTGGAGTTTCTTCAGCCGTGGCACTCTTATGGCAATCTGTGATGTGCAATGTAATCCCTTCTTTCTCAAAGAGCGCTTTGTATTAAGGGACTGAATCTCTGGTAAAATCTCTGTTAAAACAGACAGGTCATGTCTACGCGTTTCAGCCTCTTAGAAGGCATTTATCAAGATGACCTGTATTGGTTAGAGCTGTAATTTATAAGCCCAAGGTAACTTAGTGGGAGTGGTCACACCAGATGATTCGAGCTCTTCTTAATTATAGCTGTTTTCTTCACTAATCTAATAGCTCCAAATTCAAGCTTTAAAGTGTAAACACATATTAATATAATACTTGCTCAAAGTACAATAAAAAATTAAATGAAAAAATAATATAATTAGAAATAGAAGGATAAAATTATACTCTGATCTAATATATGTAAACAATAGGTGGAATATAAAAGGATCTATGTATCCATTCTATATAGAAATAGATGATATCTGGCAGATAAATAAAAATATATATATATATATATAATGGGTATATAAAGAATATACAGGTGGCCCTCGGTTCAATTTGCGCTGTTTCAGAATAACAACCTTTTTTTCAGTCATGTGACTGCTATTGAAAAGCTTTTGGAAAGCAATGCACTAATTAAAATAGCCAGTAGGTGGGGCTGTCCGCTTCTTTTGCAGCAAAGTTATGCAACTTAACAGCCTTAAATTGATCTGTGTACACAGATCAGACCAGATCTATCGAGCAAAATTTAGCAGGCACTTCCCTATTATCTTCCTGTCGAGCTACTTGAGGTGACGGTGCCTAACTGCCTATTAATCACTGCAGATTGAAATGCATAGAATAGGTGCAGACCCAATATTATCTAAGATGCTAACAATGCAAAGAATTGATTGCAGACATGCTAACAATGCAGAGAACTGATTGCAGAAAAATGCAAGTAAAAAAACATTTTTGTTCATTAAAATTAGTTTGATGATGATGCAGTCTATATTATTAGGTTTATAATGCTGTTTAGCATTTAAAGTCTTCATTTCAAAGCTTTAAAAATAATGTATTAGGTATAACTTATGACAATTTTGAGAGGGACCTGGAACCTAACTCCCTCACTTCCCATTGACTTACATTATAAACTGGGTTTCAATTTACAACGGTTTCGATTTACAACCATTGCTCCTGGAACCTAACTCCGGCGTAAACTGAGGGCTACCTGTATATCATATATATAAACATTTGTCTAGTATATGGCAGGATATAAAAAAAATGTATGCAAAGACAATGCTCAGTCAATCAATATACAGAAGTATGTGTGAGACGGTAAATGGTTTATATATCTATATACACATGCATATTCATCTATATTCCAAAATCTACATACAAACATATACAAAAGTTTTCTATTTGTGGGAAAATGTATAGTGTCCATCTTAAAACAAAAATAGGGTTAACTAAAGGGATTGAGATCTAACTCAGCGTTCAGTCCTTCAGGGGTGAGACTGCCAAATTCAAAAATTAAATTAGCTTCTTGATATAGCATTTGTTTTTAAAAGCCACCCTCTCTCCAGTTTTTTTCTACATTTTTTCTACCCCAAAGAATTTTGTGCAACAGAATAAGGGAACGTATATATATCATAAAACACGGGTTCAAAGGACACTTACTTTCCAAACGTTTTCTGGAAGAAACTTTTGTATATGCTTGTATGTATATATACATGTATGTATATACACCATATCCTCTTCTCATATGTCCATCTCCTTCTATATCCCTTAGATTTTGGAATATAGATGAATATGCATGTGTATATAGATATATAAACCATTTACCCTCTCACACATACTTCTGTATATTGATTGACTGACCACTGTCTTTGCATCACCATCTTTTGTTTCCTGCCATATACTATACGAATGTTTATATATATGATATATATTTTTTATATATCTGCCAGATATTGTCTATTTCTATCTAGAATGGATACATAGGTCCTTTTATATTTCACTTATTTTTACATATATTAGATCAGAGTCTAATTTTATCCTATTTCTAATTATATTATTTTTTCATTTAATTTCTTATTGTACTTTGATCAAGTATTATATGTATATGTGTTTAAACTTTAAAGTTTGAAATTGGAACTATTAGATTAGTGAAGAAAACCGCTATAATTAAGAAGAGCTCGAATCATCTGGTATAAAAATCCCACTAAGTTACCTTGGGCTTACAAAATACAGCTCTAACCAATACAGGTCATCTTGATAAAGACTTTCTAAGAGGCTGAAACGCGTAGACATAAGCTGTCTGTTTTACCAGAGATTTTACCAGAGATTCAGTCGCTTAATACAGAGCACTCTGTGAGGAAGAATGGATTACATTGAACATCACAGATTGCCGTAAGATTGCCACGGCCGAAGAAACTCCAGGATTGGCTCACCTTACCCACATGACACCCAAACCCGGAAATACGAGGATCAAAGAAGAAACGCTACATACGAGGCGGACGCCTATATAGCGGTTGGGAAACAAATATAATATAAAGCTCAAGGGAGTATATCACTGTAACCCCTAAAGGACTTCAACAAGGGAAGTAAAAGTCAAGAACCTGTACACCTACTTAGATGTTTTGAAGAAAACACACTGAACATGTATCTGGTGGAACACTTAGAGTCCAATCACCAAGGATCAATACGTATATATCACATCTGTATGTATATACTTTATTTGGACTGGTCGCATGAATGTATACCTTGCTCATATATTAAGGATTCCTTTATTATGGACTTTTAGAATATAGCTTGTGCACATTTTAGGGAGTCTAATTTTATTGTTTTTTTAATACCACTGGTGGTAACGTATAAATTGTACCTTATCCATTTGTTTTAATAAATTTCTACATTGTATCTTACTGGCTCATATAGCACTGCTTCTAAACGCATCTTTATTTGTTTGTATTAGTTCTATATTCTGGGAAGGTTGTAGAGACCTTTTCTCTTTAAAGTTGCTTAAATACAGTACACCTGAGAGTGGTTAAGTTTACATTTTTGCGTTTTAATCTGTTTAAATGCTACAATCTCTATGACAGTAATACTTACATCAGTGTACACCCATAACAGAAGCTTTACACCCAAAACAAAAATATAAACCGGATAGAACAAAACATGTATTGGCTTAAAGACGTAATACTCCATTGTACAGGCAACTAACAGTTTATTTTATAGAAACATATTTTAGGTAGCATTATTATATTTATTATTGAAATTATAGACACAAGAAGATATAAAAGTGCATTGGAAATGGTATTTTAATGAGGAAATTGCCTTTTACATTCATTGTTTATTTTTTCTGCTTTTGACATAAAATAAGTCTGAAAACAGTGTTTGAACTGACTTAAAAAACATTAAAACAATAAATAAAATCCACCAAGCTTGCATACAATGTTGTCACATGATACGTCTGAGGGAAGGGATCAATGCTTTTCTTTCTTCCTTCACTTTAATAAAAAAACATGATTTTTTTCTAACCTTATGACTTATTTGGTGATTGAACAGAAACGGGAGGTTTATGAAAGGGGCAGGGTGAGTGCAGAGCATCTATTAACATAATTAAAGGGACAGTATAACATATTTTTTTATTTGTTAAAATGTATTTATTTATTTATAAAATATTTTACCAGGAAGGATACATTGAGATTAAATATGTCCTGGGACCACAAAACATTGCATTAATACAATAGGGTACAATAAAATACAAAAACAATAATAATACACAACATATGCAGAATTTAACATAGAACAGGTAGGAAATATATAATCAACCATGACAGGTGCAATCTGTTTTGAGATATGTAGAGAGGGATCTCTTAAAGTATTTTAGGCTTGGGGAAGGTTTGAAAGTGTGCGGGAGGTCGTTCTATAACTGTGGTGCTCTGTAGGAAAAGGAAGATCGAGCTGCTTTCTTTTTGTATTGAGGCAAGCTAAATAATGTGCTGGTACTGGATCGGAGGTTATAGGAGGTTATAGGAGGTGGGAATAGCCAGGGAGAGCATTCTGCTCAGGTAGGGTGGGAGCTTCCCAGAAAAGCTCTTAAACACAAGGCAGGAAAGCTGGAGGGTGCGTCTGGATTCCAGCGACAGCCAGTTTAGTTCTTTTAGCATGTCACAATGGTGGGTCCTGTAGTTACATTGTAGCACAATGCGGCAGAACGAGTTATACAATGTATTAAGTTTATTAAGGTGAGTTTGTGGTATACTACTTACCCATAATCAATGATTGGCATCAGCATTTGCTGTAAATCTTTTCCTTTACTGTAGGATGAGGAAATAGTTTAATGTGCATTTAAAATTGGTTAAAAGTTGTATTGTACAGTGCCTTATTTATAAACAATGAACCGTAGATATTTTAGAGCTCTCCCAGCCTCCCAAAATTGGCTTATTTTATCTACATATAGTACAGCTCTTGTGAGCTGCTGGTGCAATGCTGAATACGGCGAGCGTATTGCTCGCCGTATTCAGCGAGGTCTGTCGGACCTGATCCGACAGACCTTGATAACTAGAGGCCAATATATGAGTATTCTTGTAATTGCAAGGGCTTGCAACACAAGGCTATTAGATCCTTCTTAATAACCCTGTTCTAATCATTTTAATTATTTGTCTTTATCACATTTGTCACACTTTTGTTCCTTAGATTTGTGTAATATTCTCATGTTGTTTATATGCTACAAAAATTTAACTTGTAATGGTGCAAACATTGTTCTGCTTCTAGTTATTTGAAACCTCATATTCACCTTCAAGCATTCACATTTCCAAGATTTAAAATTATAACTTGTTTTTACTTATGTATAAAATAGTAGTGCTCTGAAATCTAGAGTTACTATATTAAACAAAGGGTGGATTTAGCAATATTAGGGGTGATAGTAGAGGTTACCACAGCACTATATGTCTAGGTTAATAGGTGCTATGGTGTGGGGGGGGGGGGGGGATTATTTTCTACTACTTGTTCAGGGTTTTCTTATCTACATCTCATTTTTCCCCATTTTCCTCTATCCTTGTCCTGAGTAGAGCAATGGAACTAATAATTGTGTCACTTTTGACACGTAGTCAATGTTTTTATAGGTCAACATCCTGAAGGACTCATCTGATCTCTGCTGTAATGACAGCACCCCAAAAAGCCCTTTTTAGGGCTAGAACATCAGTCGTTTTTTGGGGGGGGTTTTTGCCTGTGTAATTTTGACTGTGAAACATCAGTCTTCTAGTGTAATCTAATTGCAGTTGCCTGCCTGGAGTGCCACCACTCATATCTGTTGTAACAGTAGTGTAAATTTTGTAAAAAAAAAAATTTTTGACTGTGAAACATCAGTCTGCTAGTGTAATCTAATAGCAGTTGCCTGCCTGCCAGCGTGTGTGCCAGGCCCACTTGCCAACTAGTGCCACCATTCATATCTGTTGTAACAGTATTGTAAATTTTTTTTAAAAAAAACTTTTTTGACTGTGAAACATCAGTCTGCTAGTGTAATCTAATAGCAGTTGCCTGCCTGCCAGCGTGTGTGCCAGGCCCACTTGCTAAGTGCCAACACTCATATCTGTTGTAACAGTATTGTACATTTTTTAAAAAAAACTTTTTTGACTGTGAAACATCAGTCTGCTAGTGTAATCTAATTGCACTTGCCAACTAGTGCCACCACTCATATCTGTTGTAACAGTATTGTAAATGAGTGCCACCACTCATATCTGTTGTAACAGTAGTGTAAATATTTTTTAAAAAACTTTTTTGACTGTGAAACATCAGTCTGCTAGTGTAATCTAATTGCAGTTGCCTGCCTGCCAGCATGTGTGCCAGGCCCACTTGCCAACTAGTGCCACCACTCATATCTGTTGTAACAGTAGTGTAAATATTTTTTTAAAAAACTTTTTTGACTGTGAAACATCAGTCTGCTAGTGTAATCTAATTGCAGTTGCCTGCCTGCCAGCGTGTGTGCCAGGTCCACTTGCCAACTAGTACCACCACTAATATCTGTTGTAACAGTAGTGTAAATTTTGTAAATAAAAACTTTTTTGACTGTGAAACATCAGTCTGCTAGTGTAATCTAATAGCAGTTGCCTGCCTGCCAGCGTGTGTGCCAGACGCACTTGCCAACTAGTGCCACCACTCATATCTGTTGTAACAGTATTGTAAAAAAAAATGAAAAAAAATTTTTTGGACTGTGAAACATCAGTCTGCTAGTGTAATCTAATTGCAGTTGCCTGCCTGCCAGTGTGTGTGCCAGGCCCACTTGCCAACTAGTGCCACCACTCATATCTGTTGTAACAGTAGTGTAAATATTTTTTTTAAAAAACTTTTGTAACTGTGAAACATCAGTCTGTTAGTGTAATCTAATTGCAGTTGCCTGCCTGCCAGCGTGTGTGCCCGGCCCACTTTCCAACTAGTGCCACCACTCATATCCGTTGTAACAGTAGTGTAAATATTTAAAAAAAAAACTTTTTTGACTGTGAAACATCAGTCTGCTAGTGTAATCTAATTGCAGTTGCCTGCCTGCCAGTGTGTGTGCCAGGCCCACTTGCCAAGTTCCACCACTCATATCTGTTGTAACAGTAGTGTAAATTTTGTAAAAAAAAAACTTTTTTGACTGTGAAACATCAGTCTGCTAGTGTAATATAATTGCAGTTGCCTGCCTGCCAGCGTGTGTGCCAGGCCCACTTGCCAAGTGCCACCACTCATATCTGTTGTAACAGTAGTGTAAATTTTGTAAAAAAAAAACTTTTTTGACTGTGAAACATCAGTCTGCTAGTGTAATCTAATTGCAGTTGCCTGCCTGCCAGCGTGTGTGCCAGGCCCACTTGCCAACTAGTGCCACCACTCATATCTGTTGTAACAGTAGTGTAAATATTTTTTTTTAAAAAAATTTTGACTGTGAAACATCAGTCTGCTAGTGTAATCTAATTGCAGTTACCTGCCTGCCTGCCAGCATGTGTGCCAGGCCCACTTGCCAACTAGTGCCACCACTCATATCTGTTGTAACAGTAGTGTAAATATTTTTTTAAAAAACTTTTTTGACTGTGAAACATCAGTCTGCTAGTGTAATCTAATTGCAGTTGCCTGCCTGCCAGCCTTGATAACTAGAGGCCAATATATGAGTATTCTTGTAATTGCAAGGGCTTGCAACACAAGGCTATTAGATCCTTCTTAATAACCCTGTTCTAATCATTTTAATTATTTGTCTTTATCACATTTGTCACACTTTTATTCCTTAGATTTGTGTAATATTCTCGTGTTGTTTATATGCTACAAAAATTTAACTTGTAATGGTGCAAACATTGCTCTGCTTCTAGTTATTTGAAACCTCATATTCACCTTCAAGCATTCACATTTCCAAGATTTAAAATTATAACTTGTTTTTACTTATGTATAAAATAGTAGTGCTCTGAAATCTAGAGTTACTATATTAAACAAAGGGTGGATTTAGCAATATTAGGGGTGATAGTAGAGGTTACCACAGCACTATATGTCTAGGTTAATAGGTGCTATGGTGTGGGGGGGGGGGGATTATTTTCTACTACTTGTTCAGGGTTTTCTTATCTACATCTCATTTTTCCCCATTTTCCTCTATCCTTGTCCTGAGTAGAGCAATGGAACTAATAATTGTGTCACTTTTGACACATAGTCAATGTTTTTATAGGTCAACATCCTACTGTTTGTAGACTTTTGAAATCTATTCATCTTCAAGGTCCTCCATCTTCCAGATATTCTTTCTTTTGGGACGTAGATTAAGTCATTTCTCTTTTTAACTCTTGGCCTGATAATGAATGTCTTTCTCTCCAACAGCTTACTGTTAAATTGACTATCTTTTATGTATTTTGTCTTGTAAAAGAGTTTCTGACGTTAAACTTATTGACTTTAATTCTAAATGATTTTCTCTACAGGGAGTCATTTTCTCTATTTCTCGTAGAACCAAAACTTTATCTTCGTCTATTTTTTATCCTTATTTTACTGAACACCCTAAACTTTGTGTAGTTCTTTCTTCATCTCAAAGAATATGAACAAAGAACCTTCCTTACCTTTCAGATCATCTTCTCATAATCAGCTTCTTATTTCATATGCTTCTCCCCATTTACCTGTTTCTTCTCCTACCATTAGTAGATGGGTTAAATGGTTTATGACTAGTGATGTTGCGAATAGTTCGCCGGCGAACATAGCTTGTTTGTGTTCCCTGCGGCGGGCGAACATATGCGATGTTCGATCCGCCCCGTATTCGTCATCATTGAGTAAACTTTGACCCTGTATCTCACAGTCTGCAGACACATTTCAGCCAATCAGCAGCAGACACTCCCTCCCAGACCCTCCCACCTCCTGGGCAGCAGCCATTTTAGATTCATTCTGATCCTGCATTCTTAGTGAGAGGAGGGATAGTGTAGCTGCTGCTGATTTTATAGGGAAATTGATAGCTAGGCTAGTGTATTCAGTGTCCACTACAGTCCTGAAGGACTCATCTGATCTCTGCTGTAAGGACAGCACCCCAAAAAGCCCTTTTTAGGGCTAGAACATCAGTCGTTTTTTTGGGGGGTTTTTTGCCTGTGTAATTTTGACTGTGAAACATCAGTCTTCTAGTATAATCTAATTTAAGTTGCCTGCCTGGAGTGCCACCACTCATATCTGTTGTAACAGTAGTGTAAATTTTGTAAAAAAAAACTTTTTTGACTGTGAAACATCAGTCTGCTAGTGTAATCTAATAGCAGTTGCCTGCCTGCCAGCGTGTGTGCCAGGCCCACTTGCCAACTAGTGCCACCACTCATATCTGTTGTAACAGTATTGTAAATTTTTTTTAAAAAAACTTTTTTGACTGTGAAACATAAGTCTGCTAGTGTAATCTAATAGCAGTTGCCTGCCTGCCAGCATGTGTGTCAGGCCCACTTGCTAAGTGCCACCACTCATATCTGTTGTAACAGTATTGTACATTTTTTAAAAAAAAACTTTTTTGACTGTGAAACATCAGTCTGCTAGTGTAATCTAATTGCAGTTGCCTGTCTGCCAGCGTGTGTGCCAGGCCCACTTGCCAACTAGTGCCACCACTCATATCTGTTGTAACAGTAGTGTAAATATTTTAAAAAAAACTTTTTTGACTGTGAAACATCAGTCTGCTAGTGTAATCTAATAGCAGTTGCCTGCCTGCCTGCCTGCCTGCCAGCGTGTGTGCCAGGCCCACTTGCCAACTAGTGTCACCACTCATATCTGTTGTAACAGTATTGTAAATTAAAAAAAAAAAACTTTTTTGACTGTGAAACATCAGTCTGCTAGTGTAATCTAATTGCAGTTGCCTGCCTGCCAGCGTGTGTGCCAGGCCCACTTGCCAAGTTCCACCACTCATATCTGTTGTAACAGTAGTGTAAATTTTGTAAAAAAAAAACTTTTTTGACTGTGAAACATCAGTCTGCTAGTGTAATCTAATTGCAGTTGCCTGCCTGCCAGCGTGTGTGCCAGGCCCACTTGCCAAGTGCCACCACTCATATCTGTTGTAACAGTAGTGTAAATTTTGTAAAAAAAAAACTTTTTTGACTGTGAAACATCAGTCTGCTAGTGTAATCTAATTGCAGTTGCCTGCCTGCCAGCGAGTGTGCCAGGCCCACTTGCCAACTAGTGCCACCACTCATATCTGTTGTAACAGTAGTGTAAATATTTAAAAAAAAAACTTTTTTGACTGTGAAACATCAGTCTGCTAGTGTAATCTAATTGCAGTTGCCTGCCTGACAGCGTGTGCCAGGCCCCCTTGCCAACTAGTGCCACCACTCATATCTGTTGTAACAGTAGTGTAAATATTTAAAAAAAAAACTTTTTTGACTGTGAAACATCAGTCTGCTAGTGTAATCTAATTGCAGTTGCCTGCCTGCCAGCGTGTGTGCCAGGCCCACTTGCCAAGTGCCACCACTCATATCTGTTGTAACAGTAGTGTAAATTTAAAAAAAAAAACTTTTTTGACTGTGAAACATCAGTCTGCTAGTGTAATCTAATTGCAGTTGCCTGCCTGCCTGCCAGCGTGTGTACCAGGCCCACTTGCCAAGTGCCACCACTCATATCTGTTGTAACAGTAGTGTAAATTTAAAAAAAAAAAAACTTTTTTGACTGTGAAACATCAGTCTGCTAGTGTAATCTAATTGCAGTGGCCTGCGTGCCAGTGTGTGTGCCAGGCCCACTTGCCAACTAGTGCCACCACTCATATCTGTTGTAACAGTAGTGTAAATATTTTTTAAAAAAACTTTTTTGACTGTGAAACAACAGTCTGCTAGTGTAATCTAATTGCAGTTGCCTGCGTGCCAGCGTTTGTGCCAGGCCCACTTGCCAACTAGTGCCACCACTCATATCTGTTGTAACAGTAGTGTAAATATTTAAAAAAAAACTTTTTTGACTGTGAAACATCAGTCTGCTAGTGTAATCTAATTGCAGTTGCCTGCCTGCCAGCGTGTGTGCCAGGCCCACTTGCCAAGTTCCACCACTCATATCTGTTGTAACAGTAGTGTAAATTTTGTAAAAAAAAAAACTTTTTTGACTGTGAAACATCAGTCTGCAAGTGTAATCTAATTGCAGTTGCCTGCCTGCCAGCGTGTGTGCCAGGCCCACTTGCCAAGTGCCACCACTCATATCTGTTGTAACAGTAGTGTAAATTTTGTAAAAAAAAAACTTTTTTGACTGTGAAACATCAGTCTGCTAGTGTAATCTAATTGCAGTTGCCTGCCTGCCAGCGAGTGTGCCAGGCCCACTTGCCAACTAGTGCCACCACTCATATCTGTTGTAACAGTAGTGTAAATATTTAAAAAAAAAACTTTTTTGACTGTGAAACATCAGTCTGCTAGTGTAATCTAATTGCAGTTGCCTGCCTGACAGCGTGTGCCAGGCCCCCTTGCCAACTAGTGCCACCACTCATATCTGTTGTAACAGTAGTGTAAATATTTAAAAAAAAAAATTTTTTGACTGTGAAACATCAGTCTGCTAGTGTAATCTAATTGCAGTTGCCTGCCTGCCAGCGTGTGTGCCAGGCCCACTTGCCAAGTGCCACCACTCATATCTGTTGTAACAGTAGTGTAAATATTTTAAAAAAAAACTTTTTGACTGTGAAAAATCAGTCTGCTAGTGTAATCTAATTGCAGTTGCCTACCTGCCAGCGTGTGTTCCAGGCCCACTTGCCAAGTTCCACCACTCATATCTGTTGTAACAGTAGTGTAAATATTTAAAAAAAAAACTTTTTTGACTGTGAAAAATCAGTCTGCTAGTGTAATCTAATTGCAGTTGCCTGCCTGCCAGCGTGTGTGCCAGGCCCACTTGCCAACTAGTGACACCACTCATATCTGTTGTAACAGTAGTGTAAATATTTTTTAAAAAAAACTTTTTTGAATGTGAAACATCAGTCTGCTAGTGTAATCTAATTGCAGTTGCCTGCCTGCCAGTGTGTGTGCCAGGCCCACTTGCCAACTAGTGCCACCACTCATATCTGTTGTAACAGTAGTGTAAATATTTTTTTAAAAAACTTTTTTGACTGTGAAACATCAGTCTGCTAGTGTAATCTAATTGCAGTTGCCTGCCTGCCAGCGTGTGCCAGGCCCACTTGCCAACTAGTGCCACCACTCATATCTGTTGTAACAGTAGTGTAAATATTTTAAAAAAAAACTTTTTTGACTGTGAAACATCAGTCCGCTAGTGTAATCTAATTGCAGTTGCCTGCCTGCCAGCGTGTGTGCCAGGCCCACTTGCCAAGTTCCACCACTCATATCTGTTGTAACAGTAGTGTAAATTTTGTAAAAGAAAACTTTTTTGACTGTGAAACATCAGTCTGCTAGTGTAATCTAATTGCAGTTGCCTGCCTGCCAGCGTGTGTGCCAGGCCCACTTGCCAACTAGTGCCACCACTCATATCTGTTGTAACAGTAGTGTAAATATTTTTTTAAAAAACTTTTTTGACTGTGAAACATCAGTCTGCTAGTGTAATCTAATAGCAGTTGCCTGCCTGCCAGCGTGTGTGCCAGGCCCACTTGCCAACTAGTGCCACCACTCATATCTGTTGTAACAGTAGTGTAAATATTTAAAAAAAAAACTTTTTTGACTGTGAAACATCAGTCTGCTAGTGTAATCTAATTGCAGTTGCCTGCCTGCCAGCGTGTGTTCCAGGCCCACTTGCCAAGTTTCACCACTCATATCTGTTGTAACAGTAGTGTAAAATTAAAAAAACCAAACTTTTTTGACTGTGAAACATCAGTCTGCTAGTGTAATCTAATTGCAGTTGCCTGCCTGCCAGTGTGTGTGCCAGGCCCACTTGCCAACTAGTGCCACCACTCATATCTGTTGTAACAGTAGTGTAAATATTTTGTAAAAATTTTTTTTGACTGTGAAACATCAGTCTGCTAGTGTAATCTAATTGCAGTTGCCTGCCTGCCAGCGTGTGTGCCAGGCCCACTTGCCAACTAGTGCCACCACTCATATCTGTTGTAACAGTAGTGTAAATATTTAAAAAAAAACTTTTTTGACTGTGAAACATCAGTCTGCTAGTGTAATCTAATTGCGGTTGCCTGCCTGCCAGCGTGTGTGCCAAGCCCACTTGCCAAGTGCCACCACTCATATCTGTTGTAACAGTAGTGTAAATTTTGTAAAAAAAAAAACTTTTTTCACTGTGAAACATCAGTCTGCTAGTGTAATCTAATTGCAGTTGCCTGCCTGCCAGCGTGTGTGCCAGGCCCACTTGCCAACTAGTGCCACCACTCATATCTGTTTTAACAGTAGTGTAAATATTTAAAAAAAAAACTTTTTTGACTGTGAAACATCAGTCTGCTAGTGTAATCTAATTGCAGTTGCCTGCCTGCCAGCGTGTGTGCCAGGCCCACTTGCCAAGTTCCACCACTCATATCTGTTGTAACTGTATTGTAAATATTTTTTTAAAAAACTTTTTTGACTGTGAAACATCAGTCTGCTAGTGTAATCTAATAGCAGTAGCCTGCCTGCCTGCCAGCGTGTGTGCCAGGCCCACTTGCCAACTAGTGTCACCACTCATATCTGTTGTAACAGTATTGTAAATTTAAAAAAAAAAACTTTTTTGACTGTGAAACATCAGTCTGCTAGTGTAATCTAATTGCAGTTGCCTGCCTGCCAGTGTGTGTGCCAGGCCCACTTGCTAAGTGCCACCACTCATATCTGTTGCAACAGTAGTGTAAATATTTTAAAAAAAACTTTTTTGACTGTGAAACATCAGTCTGCTAGTGTAATCTAATAGCAGTTGCCTGCCTGCCAGCGTGTGTGCCAGGCCCACTTGCCAACTAGTGCCACCACTCATATCTGTTGTAACAGTAGTGTAAATATTTTAAAAAAAACTTTTTTGACTGTGAAACATCGGTCTACTAGTGTAATCTAATTGCAGTTGCCTGCCTGCCTGCCAGCGTGTGTGCCAGGCCCACTTGCCGCCAACTAATGCCACCACTCATATCTGTTGTAACAGTATTGTAAATTTAAGAAAAAAAACTTTTTTGACTGTGAAACATCAGTCTGCTAGTGTAATCTAATTGCAGTTGCCTGCCTGCCAGCGTGTGTGCCAGGCCCACTTGCCGCCAACTAGTGCCACCACTCATATCTGTTGTAACAGTATTGTAAATTTAAGAAAAAAAACTTTTTTGACTGTGAAACATCAGTCTGCTAGTGTAATCTAATTGCAGTTGCCTGCCTGCCAGCGTGTGTGCCAGGCTCACAGTGTATACTGTGCCCACTTGCCAAGTGGCACCACTCATATCTTGTTTAACAGTAGTGTAAGTGTACATTTAAAAAAATAAAAACTTTTTGGACTGTGAAACATCAGTCTGCTTTTTTGTGTTAGGCTCACAGCGTATACTGTGCCCACTTGCCCAGTGCCACCACTCATGTCTTGTTTAATAGTAGTGTAAGTGTACATTTAAAAAAAAAATGACAGAAAGAGGCAGGCCACCCCGCAGGTGCCGTTGTGGTTGTGGTGCTATGATTCCTTTTGGCCATAGAATAATGCCCAGTGTTCAGAGGCCACGTCCCATGAACTTGAAAAGTTCTGAGGAGGACATAGTTAACTTTTTAACACAGGACACCCAATCTTCTATAGCTTCCGCTCCGAACCTTGACGCACCATCCTCCTCCAGCTTATCTTCGGGCACATCTCAAGTTACCACCACTAGCCTGCCTGCCACCACCACCAACACTAGCACCACAGCCGCTTCACTTGATGTGTCAGAGGAGTTTTTTACACATCAGTTGGAAGAAATGAGTGATGCACAACCATCAATGACAGAGGATGTAGATAACAGTGATATGTCTCAGTCAGGCAGCATTACAGACATGGACGTACGGTGTGATGATGATGATGTTGTACCCGCTGCTGCTTCCTTTGTTGATTTGTCAGATACAAGTGAAGCGGTTGATGATGACGATGCATCCGTGGATGTCACTTGGGTGCCCGCTAGAAGAGAAGAAGAACAGGGGGAAAGTTCAGATGGGGAGACAGAGAGGAGGAGGAGGACATGAGTTGGAAGCAGGGGGAGGTCATCGCAAGGAGCTAGTGGCACAGTCAGACAGCATGCATCGGCACCCGGGGTCAGCCAGACAGCACGCCAATCAACGCATGCTGTTGCCACCACCAGAATGCCATCATCGCAGAGCTCAGCAGTGTGGCATTTTTTTGTGTGTCTGCCTCTGACAACAGCGATGCCATTTGCAACCTGTGAAAAAAGAAACTGAGTCGTGTGAAGTGCAACACCCACCTAGGTACAACTGCTTTGCGAAGGCACATGATCGCACATCACAAACGCCTATGGGATCAACACATGAGTAGAAGCAGCACACAAACTCAAAGCCGCCATCCTCCTCCTGGTCCAGCATCTTCAGCCACGTCAACCACTGCTGTCCTCCTTGCCCCCTCTCAACCATCCGCCACTCCGTCTCTCTTCCAGAGCAGTTCCTGCTCATCTGCCCACAGTCAGGTGTCTGTCAAGGACATGTTTGAGCGTAAGAAGCCAATGTCACAAAGTCACCCCCTTGCCCGGCATCTGACAGCTGGCTTGTCTGAACTCTTAGCCCGTCAGTTTTTACCATACAAGCTGTTGGAGTCTGAGGCATTCCAAAAATTTGTAGCTATTGGGACACTGCAGTGGAAGGTACCCGGCCGAAAATTATTTTCACAAAAGGCAATCCCCAACCTGTACTCGATTGTGCGAAAGGAAGTAATGGCATGTCTGGCACACACTGTTGGGGCAAGGGTCCATATGACCACTGATAGCTGGTCTGCAAAGCATGGTCAGGGCAGGTATATCACCTACACTGCGCATTGGGTAAACCTGCTGACGACTGCCAAGCATGGAATGCGTGGCTCTGCAGAGGAGGAGTTGGTGACACCACCACGACTTGCAGGCAGGCCTGCTGCCACCTCCTCTACTCCTCCTACTCCATCCTCTTCCATAACCTCCTCAGGTGAGTCCTCTTCTGCAGCTGCGTCTTGCTCCACATCAACGGCAGCCCCCCAGCTCCGCAGGTACTATTCCACATCCCGGATACGGCAGTGTCACACCGTGTTGGGGTTGACTTGCTTGAAAGCAGAGATTCACACCGGACCAGCACTCCTGTCCGCCCTGAAAGCACAGGTGGATCAATGGCTGACTCTGCACCAACTGGAGATCGGCAAAGTGGTTTCTGACAATGGAAGTAATTTGGTGGCGGCATTGAAATTGGGCAAGTTGACACATGTGCCGTGCATGGCACATGTGTGTAATCTGATCGTACAACGCTTTGTGCATAAGTACCCAGGCTTACAGGATGTCCTGAAGCAGGCCAGGAAGGTGTGTGGCCATTTAAGGCGTTCCTACACGGCCACTTTCCCGATATCCAGCGGTGAAACAACATGCCAGTGAGGCGCTTGATTTGTGACAGCCCGACACGTTGGAATTCAACACTCCTAATGTTCGACCGCCTGCTCCAACAAGAAAAAGCCATTAACGAGTATTTGTATGACCGGGGTGCTAGGACAGCCTCTGCGGAGCTGGGAATTTTTTGCCATGTTACTGGACGTTCATGCGCAATGCCTGTAGGCTCATGCGTCCTTTTGAGGAGGTGACAAACCTAGTCAGTCGCACCATCAGCACCATCAGCGACATCATACCATTTGTTTTCTTCCTGGAGCGTGCCCTGCGAAGAGTGCTGGATCAAGCCGTAGATGAGCGTGAAGAGGAAGAGTTGTGGTCACCTGCACCACCAGAAACTGCCTTATCAGCATCGCTTGCTGGACCTGCGGCAATGCTGGAAGAGGATTGTGAGGAAGAGGAGTCAGAGGAGGAATGTGGCTTTGAGGAGGAGGAGGAAGACCAACCACAACAGGCATCCCAGGGTGCTCGTTGTCACCTATCTGGTACCCGTGGTGTTGTACGTGGCTGTGGGGAAGAAGATACCTTCAGTGAGATCACTGAGGACGAGGAACGGGACATGAGTAGCTCGGCATCCAACCTTGTGCAAATGGGGTCTCTCATGCTGTCGTGCCTGTTGATGGACCCTCGTATAAAAAAGCTGAAGGATCACGACCTGTACTGGGTGTCCATGCTACTAGACCCCCGGTATAAGCATAAAGTGCCTGAAATGTTACCGAATTACAACAAGTCAGAAAGGATGCAGCATTTCCAAAATAAATTAAAAAGTATGCTTTACAGCGTATAAGGGTGATGTCACAGCACAACATGAATCTAACAGGGGAAGAGCTGAAAGTAATCCTCCGACTCCCACGACCACGCCGGCAAGGACAGGACGCTTTACAGATGTGTTGTTGATGGAGGACATGTGGAGCTTTTTAACTCCTATGCATCGCCATAGCCCTTCGGGGTCCACCCTCAGAGGACGACTCGACCGACAGGTAGCAGACTACCTCGCCTTAACTGCAGATCTCAACACTCTGAGGAGCGATGAACCCCTTGACTACTGGGTGTGCAGGCTTGACCTGTAGCCTGAGCTATCCCAATTTGTCATAGAACTTCTGGCCTGCCCCGCTTCAAGTGTCCTGTCAGAAAGGACCTTCAGTGCAGCAGGAGATATTGTCACTGAGAAGAGAAGTCGCCTAGGTCAAAAAAGTCTAGATTACCTCACCTTTATTAAGATGAATGAGGGATGGATCCCGAAGGGACTGACATTGGGCGATATATTCGAGTAAAAAAGGCCTGATGACATGAGCTGCCTTGGGCTAAAAATGGTCCACACGCTGCTGTATTTTATCTTCAAATGCCGGATGACTTGCATGACTTATCCGCCAACAACTAGGGTTCAAGCCGCAATGTTTTAGGGCACTTTCTGTCTGGGAAACAAACATCAATTTTTCTGGCCGCTGCTACAGCAGCGGCTGCAACAATACCTGATTTTTCATGCCAAATTTTACATGCCAAATTTTTCTGGCCTCTGGTGCTGCACTGTGGCTTCAAAAACAAAGCCAAAAAAAGACACTTAACAGGATTAAACTGATAGCAATAGTACTACTTAACACATCACTCCTATCTGGTGGCACATTAGATTGCATGCGCAGTGCCCCAAATTTGAAGTAGGAGGACTGACCAAGCATCTTTTTCCATCTCCCGGTTCCAAAAATCCATGCCATATACACATCCCCTGATAGGGGACACCGCAGTGGAAGGTACCCGTCCGAAATTTCTTTGCACAAAAGGCAATCCCCAACCTGTACTCGATTGTGCAAAAGGAAGTAACCTTACCATGGGTCCCAGACTGCACGTCTTGTAATTCTCTGTCTGGGAAATTATATATCTATCAAATCTATCTATTTATCTATCAAATCTATCTAACTATCAATCGTATGTATCAAATGTATATTGCATCTATTGATCTATGTAATCTATGTATCTATCTATCAAATCTATCTATCTCGTGGCCGGACGGTTTTGTGACAGCCACTGGTGTTTCGGCCAAATGTCCGTCGGACAAATGGCCGTTGGCTAAAAGTCTGGCAATGATTTCACGCGCAGTGCCCCAAATTTGAAGTAGGAGGACCGACCAAGCATCTTTTTCCTTGTCCAGGTTCCTAAAATCCATGCCATATACACCTCCCCCAATAGGGGGAGTAACAGGTATTAAACTGATCAGAATAGTACTACTTAACACACCACTCATATCTGGTGCCACATTAGATTGCACGCGCAGTGCCCCAAATTTGAAGTCTCCCGGTTCCTAAAATCCATGCCATATACACGTCCCCTGGCACAGCAACTGCCTCTGGGAACCTTACCATGGGTCCCAGACCGCACGTCTTGTAATTCTCTGTCTGTGAAATTATATATTTATCAAACCTATCTATTTATCTATCAGATCTATCTAACTATCAATCGTATCTATCAAATGTATATTGCATCTATTGATCTATGTAATCTATGTATTTATCTATCAAATCTATCTATCTCGTGGCCGGACTGTTTTGTGACAGCCACTTGTGTTTCGGCCAAATGCCCATCGGACAAATGGCCGTCGGACAAATGGCCGTCGGCTAAAAGTCCGGCCAAGATTGCACGCTCAGTGCCCCAAATTTGAAGTAGGAGGACCGACCAAGCATCTTTTTCCATCTCCTGGTTCCGAAAATCCATGCCATATACAAGTCCCCTGGCGCCGCAACTGCCTCTGGGAACCTTACCATGGGTCCCAGACCGCACGTCTTGTAATTCTCTGTCTGGGAAATTATATATTTACCAAATCTATCTATTTATGTATGAAATCTATCTAACTATCAATCGTATCTATCAAATGTATATTGCATCTATTGATCTATGTAATCTATGTATTTATCTATCAAATCTATCTATCTCGTGGCCGGACTGTTTTGTGACAGCCACTTGTGTTTCGGCCAAATGTCCGTCGGACAAATGTCTGTCGGCTAAAAGTCCGGCCACGATTGCACGCGCAGTGCCCCAAATTTGAAGTAGGAGGACCGACCAAGCATCTTTTTCCATCTCCCGGTTCCTAAAATCCATGCCATATACACCTCCCCCAATAGGGGGAGTAACAGGTATTAAACTGATCAGAATAGTACTACTTAACACACCACTCATATCTGGTGCCACAGTAGATTGCACGCGCAGTGCCCCAAATTTGAAGTAGGAGGACCGACCAAGCATCTTTTTCCATCTCCCGGTTCCTAAAATCCCTGCCATATACACGTCCCCTGGCGCCGCAACTGCCTCTGGGAACCTTACCATGGGTCACAGACAGCACGTCTTGTAATTCTCTGTCTGGAAAATTATATATCTATCAAATCTATCTATTTATCTATCAAATCTATCTAACTATCAATCGTATCTATAAAATGTATATTGCATCTATTGATCTATGTAATCTATGTATCTATCTATCTATCAAATCTATCTATCTCGTGGTTGTGCAAATGGACTGTTTGCGGTTGTTTGCAGTGCGTTACACAGGGAGTTTGGTCTGTCACTGTGAAGCGGGCGTAACCCTTACACTACCTGATTGATACAACATCATACCTGATGTTTTAAAGCATGTTATTCTAAACAATTTAGGAATGTTAGGTGATTTATGCCCTTTATGGCTTAAAACCAGACTCTGCATCAACTATGTAATTTTCCGTGGGAGTTTTGCCATGGATCCCCCTCCGGCATGCCACAGTCCAGGTGTTAGTCCCCTTGAAACAACTTTTGCATCACTATTGTGGCCAGAAAGAGTCCCTGTTGGTTTTAAAGTTCGCCTGCCTATTTAAATCAATGGCGGTTCGCCCGGTTCGCCGGTTCGTGAACAGTTGCGGAAGTTCGAGTACGCTGTTCGCAAACTGAAATTTTTAGGTTCGCGACATCACTAGTTATGACCCAGGCAGGTGTAGATAGTATTTTCTCTTCCCATTCTATTACAGCAGAAGGTTCTAATGCATTTTCTAAGTCTGCCTCTCTCCAAAACATACATAATGCTGCCGATTGGTCTTCAGATAAAGTTTTTAGACAATTTTATTTTAAACCGATTCATTCTATTCCATTTAATTCAGTTTCATTGGCCTAGATTTGGAGTTTGGCGGTAGCCGTGAAAACCAGCGTTAGAGGCTCCTAACGCTGGTTTTAGGCTACCGCCGGTATTTGGAGTCACTCAAAAACGGGTCTAACGCTCACTTTTCAGCCGCGACTTTTTCATACCACAGATCCCCTTACGTCATTTGCGTATCCTATCTTTTCAATGGGATCTTTCTAACTCCGGTATTTAGAGTCGTGGCTGAAGTGAGCGTTAGAAATCTAACGACAAAACTCCAGCCGCAGAAAAAAGTCAGTAGTTAAGAGCTTTCTGGGCTAACGCCGGTTCATAAAGCTCTTAACTACTGTGCTCTAAAGTACACTAACACCCATAAACTACCTATGTACCCCTAAACCGAGGTCCCCCCACATCGCCGCCACTCGATTAAATTTTTTTAACCCCTAATCTGCCGACCGCCACCTACGTTATACTTATGTACCCCTAATCTGCTGCCCCTAACACCGCCGACCCCTGTATTATATTTATTAACCCCTAACCTGCCCCCCACAACGTCGCTGCCAGCTACCTACAATAATGAACCCCTAATCTGCCGACCGCAAAGCGCCGCCACCTACATTATAGCTATGTACCCCTAATCTGCTGCCCCTAACACCGCCGACCCCTATATTATATTTATTAACCCCTAATCTGCCCACCTCAACGTCGCCTCCACCTGCCTACACTTATTAACCCCTAATCTGCCGACCAGACCTGAGCGCTACTATAATAAAGTTATTAACCCCTAATCCGCCTCACTAACCCTATAATAAATAGTATTAACCCCTAAAGCTAAGTCTAACCCTAACACTAACACCCCCTAAATTAAATATAATTTTAATCTAACGAAATTAATTAACTCTTATTAAATAAATTATTCCTATTTAAAGCTAAATACTTACCTGTAAAATAAATCTTAATATAGCTACAATATAAATTATAATTATATTATAGCTATTTTAGGATTAATATTTATTTTACAGGTAACTTTGTAATTATTTTAACCAGGTACAATAGCTATTAAATAGTTAAGAATTATTTAATAGCTAAAATAGTTAAAATAATTACAAATTTACCTGTAAAATAAATCCTAACCTAAGTTACAATTAAACCTAACACTACACTATCAATAAATTAATTAAATAAAATACCTATACTTATCTACAATTAAACCTAACACTACACTATCAATAAATAAATTAAATACAATTCCTACAAATAAATACAATGAAATAAACTAACTAAAGTACAAAAAATAAAAAAGAACTAAGTTACAAAAAATAAAAAAATATTTACAAACATTAGAAATATATTACAACAATTTTAAACTAATTACACCTACTTTAAGCCCCCTAATAAAATAACAAAGCCCCCCAAAATAAAAAAATGCCTTACTCTATTCTAAATTACTAAAGTTCAAAGCTCTTTTACCTTACTAGCCCTGAACAGGGCCCTTTGCGGGGCATGCCCCAAGAAGTTCAGCTCTTTTGCCTGTAAAAAAAAACATACAATACCCCCCCAACATTACAACCCACCACCCACATACCCCTAATCTAACCCAAACCCCCCTTAAATAAACCTAACACTAAGCCCCTGAAGATCTCCCTACCTTGAGTCGTCTTCACCCAGCCGAGCCAAATTCTTCATCCAAGCGGAGCAAGAAGAGGTCCTCCATCCGGTAGAAGTCTTCATCCAAGCGGGGCAGAAGAGGTCTTCCATCTGATTGAAGTCTTCATCCAAGAGGCATCTTCTATCGTCATCCATCCGGAGCGGAGCGGCAGCATCCTGAAGACCTCCGACGTGGAACATCCATCCTGGCCGACGACTGAACGACGAATGACGGTTCCTTTAAATGACGTCATCCAAGATGGCGTCCCTCGAATTCCGATTGGCTGATAGAATCCTATCAGCCAATCGGAATTAAGGTAGGAATATTCTGATTGGCTGATGGAATCAGCCAATCAGAATCAAGTTCAATCCGATTGGCTGATCCAATCAGCCAATCAGATTGAGCTCACATTCTATTGGCTGTTCCGATCAGCCAATAGAATGCGAGCTCAATCTGATTGGCTGATTCAATCAGCCAATCAGATTTTTCCTACCTTAATTCCGATTGGCTGATAGATTTCTATCAGCCAATCGGAATTCGAGGGACGCCATCTTGGATGACGTCATTTAAAGGAACCGTCATTCGTCGTTCAGTCGTCGGCCAGGATGGATGTTCCACGTCGGAGGTCTTCAGGATGCTGCCGCTCCACTCCGGATGGATGACGATAGAAGATGCCTCTTGGATGAAGACTTCAATCGGATGGAAGACCTCTTCTGCCCCGCTTGGATGAAGACTTCTACCGGATGGAGGACCTCTTCTTGCTCTGCTTGGATGAAGAATTTGGCTCGGCTGGGTGAAGACGACTCAAGGTAGGGAGATCTTCAGGGGCTTAGTGTTAGGTTTATTTAAGGGGGGTTTGGGTTAGATTAGGGGTATGTGGGTGGTGGGTTGTAATGTTGGGGGGGGGGTATTGTATGTTTTTTTTTTACAGGCAAAAGAGCTGAACTTCTTGGGGCATGCCCCGCAAAGGGCCCTGTTCAGGGCTGGTAAGGTATAGGGTAGGGCATTTTTTTTATTTTGGGGGGCTTTGTAATTTTATTAGGGGGCTTAGAGTAGGTGTGATTAGTTTAAAATTGTTGTAATATATTTCTAATATTTGTAAATATTTTTTTATTTTTTGTAACTTAGTTCTTTTTTATTTTTTGTACTTTAGTTAGTTTATTTCATTGTATTTATTTGTAGGAATTGTATTTAATTTATTTATTGATAGTGTAGTGTTAGGTTTAATTGTAGATAATTATAGGTATTTTATTTAATTAATTTATTGATAGTGTAGTGTTAGGTTTAATTGTAACTTAGGTTAGGATTTATTTTACAGGTAAATTTGTAATAATTTTAACTATTTTAGCTATTAAATAGTTCTTAGCTATTTAATAGCTATTGTACCTGGTTAAAATAATTACAAAGTTACCTGTAAAATAAATATTAATCCTAAAATAGCTATAATATAATTATAATTTATATTGTAGCTATATTAGGATTTATTTTACAGGTAAGTATTTAGCTTTAAATAGGAATAATTTATTTAATAAGAGTTAATTAATTTCGTTAGATTAAAATTATATTTAATTTAGGGGGGTGTTAGTGTTAGGGTTAGACTTAGCTTTAGGGGTTAATACATTTATTAGAATAGCGGTGAGCTCCAGTCAGCAGATTAGGGGTTAATAATTGAAGTTAGGTGTCGGCGATGTTAGGGAGGGCAGATTAGGGGTTAATACTATTTATTATAGGGTTAGTGAGGCGGATTAGGGGTTAATAACTTTATTATAGTAGCGCTCAGGTCCGGTCAGCAGATTAGGGGTTAATAAGTGTAGGCAAGTGGAGGCGACGTTGTGGGGGGCAGATTAGGGGTTAATAAATATAATATAGGGGTCGGCGGTGTTAGGGGCAGCAGATTAGGGGTACATAGGGATAATGTAAGTAGCTGCGGTTTACGGAGCGGCAGATTAGGGGTTAAAAATAATATACAGGGGTCAGCGATAGCGGGGGCGGCAGAATAAGGGTTAATAAGTGTAAGGTTAGCGGTGTTTAGACTCGGGGTACATGTTAGAGTGTTAGGTGCAGACGTAGGAAGTGTTTCCCCATAGCAAACAATGGGGCTGCGTTAGGAGCTGAACGCGGCTTTTTTGCAGGTGTTAGGTTTTTTTTTCAGCTCAAACAGCCCCATTGTTTCCTATGGGGGAATCGTGCACAAGCACGTTTTTGAGGCTGGCCGCGTCCGTAAGCAACTCTGGTATCGAGAGTTGAAGTTGCGTTAAAGGGACACTGTAACCAAAATTTTTCTTTCGTGATTCAGATAGAGCATGAAATTTTAAGCAACTTTCTAATTTACTCCTATTATAAAATTTTCTTCATTCTCTTGGTATCTTTATTTGAAATGCAAGAATGTAAGTTTAGATGCCGGCCCATTTTTGGTGAACAACCTGGGTTGTCCTTGCTGATTGGTGGATAAATTCATCCACCAATAAAAAAGTGCTGTACAGAGTACTGAACCCCAAAAAAGCTTAGATGCCTTCTTTTTCAAAAAAAGATAGCAAGAGAACGATGACAAATTGGTTAATAGGAGTAAGTTAGAAAGTTGCTTAAAATTGCATGCTCTTTCTGAATTACAATAGAAAAATTTTGGGTTCAGTGTCCCTTTAAATATGCTCTATGCTCCTTTTTTGGAGCCTAACGCAGCCATTCTGTGGACTCTCAATACCAGAGTTATTTTAAAGGTGCGGCCAGAAAAAAGCCAGCATTAGATACGCGGGTCCTTACCGATAAAACTCTAAATCTAGCCGATAATTTGTTACTTTAAACTAGCAAAATAGGAGTCTCTGTCCTTGCAATAAAATTCTGTTTATCCTAGCTTTGTGAAGGAATAATCTAGATTTTATTAAAGAGACAGAGATGAGTATTTTCCCTCCACAAATTGTTACATAATTTTTTCCCTCCCTTTATATTTCTTGTATTTAATATATGATTTATTAATTTTATATTTTATTCTTTCAGTGTCAAACTCTTCTTCAGGATTTCGAGGGAATTGCTAAGCCCAGCAGAGATGTTCTTCAATCAAATTCTTCCGGACTTCAAGCAAGTTCCCTATTTCTTCAAATTTTAAAAGATTGTTCTTCAATCAAGCATCTTCTTCTGTTGTCCTACTAATGTTTTCAGCCTCATGTTTTTGGGACTCTTGATATATTTTTATCTAGATGTTTTTGGACTGTTTGCGGTTGTTTGCAGTGCGTTAAGGAGTTTGGTCTGTCACTGTGAAGCAGGCGTAACCCTTACACTACCTGACTGATACAACATCATACCTGATGTTTTAAAGCACGTTATTCCAAACAATTTAGGAATGTTAGGTGATTTATGCCCTTTATGGCTTAAAACCAGACTCTGCATCAACTATGTAATTTTCCGTGGGAGTTTTGCCATGGATCCCCCTTTGGCATGCCACAGTCCGGCATGTTAGTCCCCTTGAAACAACTTTTCCATCACTATTGTGGCCAGAAAGAGTCCCTGTTGGTTTTAAAGTTCGCCTGCCTATTTAAGTCAATGGCGGTTCGCCCGGTTCGCCAGTTCGCGAACAGTTGCGGAAGTTCGAGTCCGCCGTTCGCAAACTGAAATTTTTAGGTTCCCGACATCACTAGTTATGACCCTGGCAGGTGTAGATAGTATTTTCTCTTCCCATTCTATTAGAGCAGAAGCTTCTAATGCATTTTCTAAGTCTGCCTCTCTCCAAAACATACATAATGCTGCTGATTGGTCTTCAGATAAAGTTTTTAGACAATTTTATTTTAAACCGATTCATTCTATTCCATATAATTTAGTTTCATAATTTGTTACTTTAAACTAGCAAAATAGGAGTCTCTGTCCTTGCAATAAAATTCTGTTTATCCTAGCTTTGTGAAGGAATAATCTAGATTTTATTAAAGAGACAGAGATGAGTATTTTCCCTCCACAAATTGTTATATAATTTTTTCCCTCCCTGTATTTTTCTTGTATTTAATATATGATTTATTAATTTTATATTATATTCTTTCAGTGTCAAACTCTTCTTCAGGATTTCGAGGGAATTGCTAAGCCCAGCAGAGATGTTCTTCAATCAAATTCTTCCGGACTTCAAGCAAGTTCCCTATTTCTTCAAATTTTAAAAGATTGTTCTTCAATCAAGCATCTTCTTCTGTTGTCCTACTAATGTTTTTCAGCCTCATGTTTTTGGGACTCTTGTTATATTTTTATCTAGATGTTTTTGGACTGTTTCGCATCAAAGTTTAAAGAGGAGGAGTTGCTACATACTGGTCATTTTATGGATACTTGGACTTCTCTCATTGGTCCTTTATTTCTATAACATCTCAAGCCTTTTTCTTATTACCCTCTATGTTATATTCATTGTTTTCTTTGTTTTCTATGTAAATTTACTGTTCGTTAAAATGCTGTCTGCAGTAAAGCGAAAAGATATAAAGCAAAATTCTCGTCTCTGTCTCTTTAATAAAATCTAGATTATTAATTCACAAAGCTAGGATAATCAGAATTATGTAGCCCTTAGAACCCTCTTTCCCCCATTCCTGCAACTGAGAATTAGATTTTGGCTTTTCTGGGCCATAGTTGATAATGACCACAGTAAATGTGCACAGGTTTACTATATAACGTAAGACTAATGTATCAATATGACAGAGACTGTAGCTGCAGACTCCATAAAATCCAACGAGGTAAGTTTAATAAGAAATAATTTCTACATCCTGGGTCCCCATTTGTATACTGCACATTATCTGTCACTGCATGCATTTAAAGTGAGGCAATTGTTAATGATCCTACATTATACATTTGACTCTCCAAATTTACCGTTTACAGGAAACCAATTCTTGTGCTGCCTGTGGACCAAATGTATAAGTAGTTTGTGGTCCTTGTGAAAACATAGTCCATATTATACCCCTTGCTAAAACTTTTTTTCTTTCATTTTACACTTATCTAGAATTATAAAAATGATTTTGATTAACAGAATGTCAAACATCTGATAAGTAGCCCTGCATGTGACACACACAATTCAAGTGAGGTCCATGAAACTCAAAATGAAATTTTTATGAGTCAGGTAAAACATATAATTTTAAGAAACATTTTTAAATGTATTTCTGTTAGCAAATTAACTTTATTCTATTGGTATCAATTGTTGAAGCATATCTAAGTAGGCTCAGGAGCAGCAATGCAGTACTGAGATCTAGCTGGTTATTGGTGACTATGTACTAGCCTCTTCCCCCTAGCTCACTAGAGGTACTTAGCTTGCTCCCAGTATTATTATTCTTTATTTATGAAAATTCCTGTGAGAAATAGAAAAAGAGAGGTGCCACCATAGGACAATATAGTTGGATACAACTAGATACCAAAGGAGAGAGTTCCCCCCTTTAAACGGATCTACTCACAGGAGCAGCGGCACAGCCAGGGTGCCAGACACAGCCGATCGGGACTATAATGAGTCACCCGACAGACACACTGAAACGTCAGATATGTCACTGATGTTGTCAAGGAAGATCAGCCAGTCCAAGGGATCCACAATCCTCTGGTTCCTGCGCTGACAGTGTTCCGCTAAAAGTACCGGTAAGGGTACACAAACTCCAAAAGATAGAGCAAGGATGCCTTAAGCAGTAGGGTAGTAACAAAAGTAACAGAGTAGGTGTGTATAATATAAAAGACAGTTTAAAAAAGTCTAAAAACATACAGCAACACATTTCTCAGCTCATAAAAAGCCGTTTCATCAGGCTGTAATTATCTCACTGCTTGTACTCATTAAATACCCTACGTTACCCAATCAAGGGGCAGTAACGACTCACATCTCACTCAGGCGGGGCTATAATAACCCAAAATATCTCATCCAATAGCTGGTATAGAGATGTGTGAAGGGACGGCCCCTAGGTTGGGATAGATACATAACATCAAATAGTCCAAAACATCAAAAAACTAATGATAATGGGACTCGAGTCTCGAGAGCATTAACATCAACAACTTATATACAGTAGTCAGATATAATATAAAGCATTAATACTTGGCAACTTATGAAACTACTATACATAATATAGTACGTAATACAACACTTTCACAATAAAGATTACAACATAGTCTAATATATATAAAATAATAAATACAATCCCCATAAGTAAAACAGTGTTTGTATTTTAAATAAAACACATTGATACAATAATAAAACTTGTCATGGGGGTCGTAATCAGACCAAACCACGATGGTCGACTTATATATATATATATATATATATATATATATATATATATATAAATCTCTTAAACACTGCAGGTCAATATATGACCTTATAGGGTTTTGTAAGGTCATATATTGTTAAGAGATTTATATATATATATATATATATATATATATATATATAAAAGTATGACCATCAAATTATGTTACTATTGGTGATCACTTGACTTATATATAATATCCAGACTTTTGTATATGATTATACATCTATATGCCCAGCTAACACCTATATGAGTATACTTATTATTATGGGGAAGTCTTACTAGTTCATTACAGGCCTACTGGTACGTGATTTAGGGTCCTCCTGATAGCCCGATACTGGTTTGTATACCCCTTATACATTCTTTAGGGAGGTCCGCTTATGCACTGAGAGGGTACTCTGATTACCTTTGATAGGTTTTGACGAACATATGATTATAGGAATGTGTTGCTCATCATAGGTCAGATGAATATGATCTATTTACTTTTAGCTGATGTATATGCTCATATACTTACTTTACTGATTTAATATATGTTTATAACGCTGGCGGGATCACTGCACACCTGTGATGGAGTAAGTAAATTAATCATCTGTGAGTTGATGTGCGACCCATCGGGATTGTGCGCTGATGTCGACCATCATGGTTTGGTCTGATTACGACCCCATGACAAGTTTTATTATTGTATCAATGTGTTTTATTTAAAATACAAACACTGTTTTACTTATGGGGATTGTATTTATCATTTTTTATATATTAGACTATGTTGTAATATTTATTGTGAAAGTGTTGTATTACGTACTATATTATGTATAGTAGTTTCATAAGTTGCCAAGTATTAATGCTTTATATTATTCTGACTACTGTATATAAGTTGTTAATGCTCTTGAGACACGAGTCCCATTATCATTAGTTTTTTTTGATGTTTTGGACTATTTGATGTTACGTATCTATCCCAACCTAGGGGCCGTCCCTTCACACATCTCTATACCAGCTATTGGATGAGATATTTTGGGTTATTAAAGCTTTAGGGTATTTAATGAGTACAAGGTGTGAAATAATTACAGACTGATGAAACGGCTTTTTATGAGCTGAGAAATGCGTTGCTGTGTGTTTTTAGACTTTTATTAAACTGTCTTTTATATTATACACACCTACTCTGTGACTTTTGTTACTACCCTACTGCTTGAGGCATCCTTGCTCTATCTTTTGGAGTTTGTGTACCCTTATACCGGTACTCTTAGCGGAACACTGTCAGCGCAGGAACCAGAGGATTGTGGCTCCCTTGGACTGGATGGTCTTCCGTGACGACATCAGTGACGTATCTGACGTTTCAGCGTGTCTGTTGGGTGACTCATTATAGTCCCGATTGTCTGTGCCGCTGCTCCTGTGAGTAGATCCGTTGGGTGACTCATTATAGTCCCTGGCTGTGCCGCTGCTCCTGTGAGTAGATCCGCTTAAAGGGGGTGGGGGACTTTCTCCTTAAGTATCAGTAGTATAAAAAAGCAAACACTGCACGGGCAATCAGAGTGCTGTTGAAGTCAAGAAGTTTATTTCTCCACAAAAGTTAGACAAGGTCAGACATCAGAACACCTGACATGTTTCGCGCAGGCGTACCTGCGCTTCATCAGAGGTCTATCTATTACTAGTATCTAGTTGTCTCAGATGATATTGTCCTATGGTGGCGCCTCTCTTTTTCTGTTTCTCACAGGAAATGTCATCACGTCTCTCTGCATTGGGAGTGCTGCCGCAGTTTCAAGATCCGCCCGAGGTTTCTCCCCCACGCTATACACAAGCGCGCCTCGTTAGGGCTATTTGCTCTACTGACTGATTCTTTATTTATAAAGCACCAACAGATTCTGCAGCGTTGCCCATGGGTACAAGGATAGAAGTACAACGGAGAAACAATACAATTAAAGACAACATTTTACAGAGCGATATAGGGGGAATTGAGGGTCCTATTCCCGTGGGAACTTACAATCGAATGCATTGCTGTTCTTGAGATTAATTTAACTATATGTTCAGGGCTGGAGTGGCCTACCAGGATACCAGGAGATTTCCCGATGGGCTGTAGCAGCTGGGGTTGGAAAGCTACAATTTAAAGGGGTGATTAATTAATGAAATTGAGTTATATGGTGTCTATATAACAACAAACTGGTACTTTTTCTTTAATACAAACTGATATAAAATAATTTTGAAAACAAATATTAGTGGAAACAGTATCCCAGTAAACCCCTTTAAGAAAAATGGGGCATATTTATTCTATTGACTCAATGGAAAATAGGACTGGGATGCTTTTTATTCCCAGTCCAGCCCTGTCTATGTTTGACCATTTTGCATGGGTTAAAAACAATTATATGCAAGTAATAGTGCAGTAACAGAATGCTCTAACACAGAACAGTTTCTTTTTGTACTTTTATGTCCCTTTAAGACTGGATAGACTTTAGATCATCTGCCTTTTAAGCACATAACATGATGCTTAAAACATGTTCTTTTAAATGCATGATTTGGAATTTCCATCTCCCTTAAATATAGAACAATTCCCTAGCCGTACCCAAAAACCCTTAGCTCTGCTCTGCTGCTAGAGAGCTTGGTTATGTAACAGAATCAGCGAACATTCTTTTTTGTATGCCTTATCTGAGACTAATAGAGCCTGCAGTATTCTTCCCTGTTCCCCTCCGAGCCTGGACTTAAAGAGTAAAACACATGTCAGTCAAATGACCTAGATTTGCAAAGGAGAAACTCTTCGGGGTGCTCAGTACAATATTCCACTTTAATTAGCAGCCATGCGGCTCAGTGAGACAGGCACGCAGAGGGAGATAGGGAAAGGTGGGGGGCAGACAGTTCTCTGTATCTTAGCTCTGTCTAGACACAACTGCTGAATTGTTTTCGAATAAAGCAATTGACATCCAGATTTTCTCCCCGTTATCTGCAGGATAGGGATTTGTCAGACAGACAAAAACAAAAAAGAAAAGCAAAAAAGTAGAACAGAAAAAGATTATGCTGCTAACCCTTTCATCACTCTGTAAAAGGAAACCTTTGAACTGCACTTCTTACTGTCTATTCAGGGACAGGAACTGTCATATTAGGGCATGTCGCAGTTTGTGAAAAAGAACAGTTAAAACAAAAAAAACACATAACACAATTGTGTATGACGCACAAAATTGCAAACACATTTTTTTTCTTCTTTTTTTTTTACTGTGGTAATATAACCCATGAAGTTATCTGTTAGCTAGCTCAATATTTCACTTTTTCTGTCTTACAACCCATGAAGTACTATGTCAGATAAAGAATTCATTTTTTTTTTCATTTTCTGTTTTAACCATTTCACTGTTGTCCCTTATTTTTGTGGATCCTGCAACATAAAACAATTAAATGTCTGTTTGTCAGCATATTTTTTATGAGTTGCAAGAAAATGTTAGAAATTTGAATGTACGTTTGTCTGAAAGCCTCAGGCTAGGGGCAGCTAGATATCTAAGTAAAGAACACAGTGTTGCAGTTTAAAAAAACAAAAAAAAACTATCTGAAGGAATCAGTATGTAACGATGCTCTAATTATATACAAGTGAGACTATAATGTGTAGATTTAATTAAGCACATACATTTTGCGGTTCATAAGAAGCTCTAATCTAGGATATCAGATCTTGTTTTTAGCACCTCAAGAGACATATACCCCCAATTTAATAAACAGCTTAAAGGGTTATTATAGTAAAACCAATATCATGATCTCATTTGTAAGAGCATATCATTTGACACTATCGACCCTGCACCTTTGAGGGAGTTAAATTCATAGGTAAAGAACCGATCAGGAGAACTGCCACTCACCCAATCAGCAACACCAGACGCATGACCCATCTGTGAGAATGTAATTTTTTACTATAATGGCCCAACAAATAAAGAACATCATCTTATGGACTTAAAAGGAACAGAAGACACTTTCAGAGTCTAATAAAACTTTGCCATATACTTTCATTATTTATTTTGCCCACTTTTCCTTTATTTAAGTGTGAAAATTGTAAAAACTGAAATAGCAAAGCATTATTTACAAGCCAAACCTTCCTACACATCTCTCCCTAATTTTCAGTTATCTTATCTTTTCTGCTGAGACCACACAATGGAGATTTTGTTAACTAGTAGAGATTCAGGACTCTCAAGTCTGGATTGGCTCATCCAAATAAGGAAAGTGGTGGGTAGATTTTGACCATAAAAAAACCAATTACAGCAAACAAGGTGTTAATCTATCCTAATAATGAATAGACACTGCTGATATGTTAATCTATTGGAAGGTGCAGAAATATGTTTTAATTCTACAGGGACAAATTACGAGGGGCGCATTAACAGTTACGCGCAAGTGAAAAGGGGTTTATCATGGGTGTTTGCGTGCGTCGGGTTTACTACTCATATTACAAGGTGGAAGTAAACACAAACGTGTGAGCGCAATTGCAATTTACACTAGAATGATTATGTCAGGTTAGGAAATATCCAGAAGTAGACCCAAATGCAAGGGCGAACTTAAACAACACCCTTGCACTCTGAGTTTAATCCAGGACGTGACCCCACGACAACCTCCAAAAAACAAAGTACTCACGATATGGAGCAGGGTTAGCCTGTGCCAAAGTAATTCTTGATATCAGCCAGATAGACTTCTGAATAAGGAACTGGTTTCAGGAAATGCCTTCCACAGAATCAGGAGAGCAGGGAAAGTCACTTATACTCAGACAGAAGAAGGGTAAAACAGGAAACAGTTAATAATGCAGGAGTAGGTCATTTGTTATCAGGCAGTCTGAAGGTTAACACTGTGTAGACAGTCTTTGCAGAGTATGCAACAGGTAATCAGGCAGTTTGAGGGTTAACACTGAGTAGACAGTCTTTGCAGAGTATGCAACAGGTAATCAGGCAGTTTGAGGGTAAACACTGTGTAGTCAGAACTTGCAGAATTAACAACATGTAATCAGGTAGTTTGAAGGTTAACACTGTGTTGTCAGAACTTGCAGTGATAGCAACAGGTAAGCTGGTAGTTTGAAGGTTAACACAGATTAATCAGTACTTGTGGAGACTGGCAACAGGATATCAAGCAGTTTGAAGGTTTACACTGAATAATTGTATTTGCAGAGTTTGGAAACAGGTAAACATGCAGATTGAAGGATTCACAGAAATAACAGTATTTGAATAGTTTGCACTACACAGAGTAGTCTGAATATGCAGCAGGTAAACAGGAAGATTGAAAGTTTCACAAAACAAACAGTACTTGCATTGTTTGGAGACAGGTATTCAGGAGGTTGAAGGTTAATCCAGCATAGTAAGTCCTTGAAGAGATTGGCAACAGAAAAGCAGCAGTTAGAGAGATTCCTCAGCGAAATCCTAACAGAAGCCTCAAAGTTAACAAACAAACGGACACTGGAGAAACAGGAAGCCAGAATAAAAAGCCTGGTTGTGACATCATCAGGAAGGGGTGGCTCAGACACCTGTCAATCAAGCACACAGAGAGGACTGCAGAGCTTCCCAGCAGCTGAGCGTGACAGTGACCCCCTCCTCAAGGACCCCTCCGGGGGACCCGACCGGGCCTGGCAGGGTATTTCTTGTGAAAAGACTTGACAAGAGCTGGAGCATGAACATGAGAGGCCGGTTCCCAAGATCGTTCAGAGATAGGATAACCCTTCCAATGGACCAGGTAGTACAGCCGATTGCCCCGTAGCTTGGAATCGAGAATCTGGCTGACTTCAAACTCAGAAGTTCCCTCTACGGAAAGTGGAGGAGGTGGTTTACTCTTGATAGAGTACCGATTGTAGATGACTGGCTTGAGTAGGGAGACATGAAACACTGGATGGATCTTGAGAGTCTTGGGTAAGGCCAGGCGGTATGCCGAAGAACAAACTCTGGAAACAATTTCAAAAGGTCCAATGTACTTAGGACCCAACTTGGTACAAGGTTGTTTTAGAGGTATGAATCTGGTGGATAAAAATACTCTGTCTCCAGTACGAAGTAAAGGAGCCTTGCACCTTCTGCGATCAGCATATTTCTTATGTCTTAAGGAAGAAGAGAGTAGATTTTGACGAATGAGTTGCCAGTGATTACTGAGATTTTTCACTATACGATCTGCTCCAGGGACTTCAGTAGAACTGGTAATCATAGGAAAGGTTCTAGGTTCAAATCCATAAGCTGCCTTAAAGGGAGAGGTCTGTAATGAGGCGTTATAACGTGAGTTGTGAGCTAATTCCGCCAAAGGCAATAACTGAGACCAGTTGGAGTGGTGATGGTCTACATAATGTCTTAGAAAAGATTTCAAGGCTTGATTTACACGCTCAGTCTGTCCGTTGGATTGAGGATGGTGTGCAGTAGAAAGTGATATGTTGATTCTGAAGTGTTTACAAAAAGACCTCCAAAATTTGGAAACAAATTGGACTCCACGATCTGAGACTATGTCAGTGGGAAAACCATGTAAACGAGATATATGTAGAACAAAGAGTTCAGAAAGTCTTTGAGCTGTAGGCAAGCCTGGAAGAGGTATGAAGTGAGCAGACTTGGAGAACCAATCCACCACTACCCAAATGGTCGCATTTCCAGCAGAAACAGGAAGATCTGTAACAAAGTCCATGGATAAGTGAGACCAAGGGTAATGAGGAATAGGAAGAGGGTGTAATAGACCAAACGGTCGATGAGAAGATTGTTTGTTCGAAGCACAAGAACTACAAGCAGCAATATAATCCTTAACATCCCTCCTCATAGTGGACCACCAAACATGCTGCTTCAGTTTCCACAATGTATTGGTTATTCCCGGATGACCTGCTGAAATGTTGTCATGAGCCCAACGTAGAAGCTGAAGACATAATCCTTTGGGTACATACAGGATACCAGAAGGTAGTTTGCAAGAAGATGGTACCGGGACTTGAGCAGCATGTAAAGCCTGTACTGGAAAAGAGGATACTTGAGCCAAAACGTTGACTGGACGTAGTATAGGTACTGAATCCAATGGAGAAGGTTCAGAAGATTGGAACTGCCTAGATAAAGCATCTGCCTTGGAATTTTTTGAACCAGGAACATAGGAAAGTACAAAATTAAACCTGGAGAAGAACAAGGCCCACCGAGCCTGACGAGGATTGAGACGTGTAGCTGTTTGGAGGTATAAAAGTTTCTTGTGATCTGTCAGAATGAAAAAAGGTTGACTGGTACCCTCTAACCAATGCCTCCATTCATCCAAAGCTAATTTTATAGCCAAAAGCTCCTTATTGCCCACATCATAATTTAACTCGGCGGGATTGTTTTTTTTCTCGAAAAGAACGCCACAGGATGTATCTTGCTGGTAGTTGGATCACGTTGGGAGAGAACAGCTCCAGCTGCTATAGAGGAAGCGTCAACCTCCAAAATAAACTGGAAATCAGGAATTGGATGACTGAGAAGAGGTGCAGAAGAAAATGCTGATTTTAGCGTTTCAAAAGCCTGTACTGCCGAAGAGGACCAGTTCTTACAATTTTGCCCTTTCTTAGTAAGAGAAGTGAGTGGAGACGTGATGTCAGCAAAGTTCTTTATAAACTTTCTATAGTAATTGGCAAAGCCAAGAAACCTCTGCAGGGATTTGAGAGTAGTTGGTCTGGGCCAGTCCTTGATAGCCGACAGTTTAGCAGGATCCATCTCAAAACCTGATTCAGAAATGATATACCCCAAAAAGGGGATGGAACTCTGATGAAAAGAGCATTTCTCCAATTTAGCGAACAGGGAATTGTCTCGTAACCTCTGAAGAACCAGTCTTACATGATGTACATGTTCCTGTAATGTTTTTGAATAGATTAGAATGTCATCAAGGTAAATGATAACAAATTGATTTAGATAATCTCTGAAGATTTCGTTAACAAAGTGCTGAAATACTGCTGGTGCATTGCACAATCCAAATGGCATTACTAGATACTCATAGTGACCAAATCTAGTGTTAAATGCCGTCTTCCATTCGTCTCCTTTACGGATTCTGACCAGATTGTAGGCCCCATGGAGATCTAACTTGGAAAAAAATAGAAGCACCTTGAAGACGATCGAATAACTCAGAAATGAGCGGCAAAGGATAGCTGTTTTTGACAGTAATCTGATTCAAGGCTCGATAATCAATACAGGGACGAAGACCTCCATCTTTTTTCCCAATGAAGAAAAAACCTGCACCCACAGGTGAAGAGGAAGGACGAATGAATCCTCTGGCTAAGTTGTCCTTTATGTATTCCTCAAGAGAGACATTTTCTTGACGAGAGAGGGGATAGGTCCTTCCCTTAGGTAGAGGAGCCCCTGAATACAATTCGATAGGACAGTCAAATATCCGGTGTGGAGGTAACGTCTCAGCCTCTTTTTTAGAAAACACATCACTAAAGGCATGATAGTAATAAGGCAAAGATTCAGGAACTTCCACCATAGCTACGACAGGACAGGATGGTTTAGAGGGATTTTGCAGGCAATGTTTGAAACAGGTAGTTCCCCAGGAAATAAGTTCTCCTTTAGACCATGAGAAAACTGGATCATGAAGCTGCAACCAAGGTAACCCCAGAATCAATGGTATGTGGGGAGAACAGATGACATCAAAACGAATAATTTCAGAATGAAGTATGCCCACAGTCAAAAGAAGAGGAATGGTAGAATGTTTTATGATACCAGTACCTAGAGGCTGTCCACTGACAGTAGTTACCTTAATTAACTGTTTCTTGGCTTGAAGAGGAATCCTGAGAGAGTCAGCAAAGTTTGAATCAATGAATACTCCAGCAGCTCCAGAATCGATGAGAGCTTGAGCTCGAAACTTGGTGTTTCCAAAAGAGATAGTTACAGGAACAAAAAGTTTAGAATTGAGGGAAGACATGGGATTCTGGCTTAACTCTGTCCCTCTATCAAAAGTTAAGCCTTGGCTTTTACTGGCCGGATAGGACAGTCCTTCAGTAAATGTCCTTTGGTACCACAATACAGACATAACCCAAGAGTACGCCTTCTATGGCGTTTAGCTTCTGATAATTTAATAGCTCCTACTTCCATGGGTTCCACAGACTCAGGAGATTGGGAATTATTATTAGAAAGACTTGAGGTTCGAATAGGAGGACGAAATGAAGATTTAACAAAGGATCTCTGATTCCTATCTCTCTCCTGAAGACGTTCAGAATGCCGGGCGTCAAGAGTAATACATAAATTGATAAGACCCTCCAATGAATCGGGGAGTTCCCGAAATACTAGTTCATCCTTAAGGCGTTCGCAAAGTCCTTTGCGAAAGGCTGCCCGTAAGGCTCCATGGTTCCAATCAGTTTCTGCGGCTAAAGTCCTGAATTCAATAGCATATTGAGCTACCGAAAGGGATCCCTGTCTCAGATCCAACAATCCTGCCTCAGCAGCTGCAGACCACCCAGGCTTGTCAAAAACAGAAGAAAAAATGGACACAAATAATTCCACATCCTGTAGTAACGGATCATTCTTCTCTAAAAGAGGGGACACCCAGGCTAGAGCCTTCCCCTTCAAGAGAGAAATAATAAAGGTGATTTTGGAAGTAGAATTGGAAAAAACTTGAGGATTGTTTCTGAAGTGTAAACGACACTGATTAAGGAATCCACAGCATTCTTCAGGATTACCGTCATATTTATCTGGAAGTGGGATTCGTGGTATATTCTGTCCAACAGTTTGAGGTGGATTAAAGACAGCATTGGTGCTAGTAGCAGTGGCAGCAGGAGTCACCGTCGCTTGAGAAGGAGCGGAGAGGTTATGTAGCAGAGCAGTAATCTGGTCAAGCTTGGAATCCAAAGATTGCAAATGAGCAGAATGATTTCCTAGAAGTTGCCCTTGTAGAGCCACAGCCCTGGATAACTCGTCAGGGTCCATATTATGGTCCGTTTGTACTGTCAGGTTAGGAAATATCCAGAAGTAGACCCAAATGCAAGGGCGAACTTAAACAACACCCTTGCACTCTGAGTTTAATCCAGGACGTGACCCCACGACAACCTCAAAAAAACAAAGTACTCACGATATGGAGCAGGGTTAGCCTGTGCCAAAGTAATTCTTGATATCAGCCAGATAGACTTCTGAATAAGGAACTGGTTTCAGGAAATGCCTTCCACAGAATCAGGAGAGCAGGGAAAGTCACTTATACTCAGACAGAAGAAGGGTGAAACAGGAAACAGTTAATAATGCAGGAGTAGGTCATTTGTTATCAGGCAGTCTGAAGGTTAACACTGTGTAGACAGTCTTTGCAGAGTATGCAACAGGTAATCAGGCAGTTTGAGGGTTAACACTGAGTAGACAGTCTTTGCAGAGTATGCAACAGGTAATCAGGCAGTTTGAGAGTTAACACTGTATAGACAGTCTTTGCAGAGTATGCAACAGGTAATCAGGCAGTTTGAGGGTAAACACTGTGTAGTCAGAACTTGCAGAATTAACAACATGTAATCAGGTAGTTTGAAGGTTAACACTGTGTTGTCAGAACTTGCAGTGATAGCAACAGGTAAGCTGGTAGTTTGAAGGTTAACACAGATTAATCAGTACTTGTGGAGACTGGCAACAGGATATCAAGCAGTTTGAAGGTTTACACTGAATAATTGTATTTGCAGAGTTTGGAATCAGGTAAACATGCAGATTGAAGGATTCACAGAAATAACAGTATTTGAATAGTTTGCACTACACAGAGTAGTCTGAATATGCAGGGATTGCAGCAGGTAAACAGGAAGACTGAAAGTTTCACAAAACAAACAGTACTTGCATTGTTTGGAGACAGGTATTCAGGAGGTTGAAGGTTAATCCAGCATAGTAAGTCCTTGAAGAGATTGGCAACAGAAAAGCAGCAGTTAGAGAGATTCCTCAGCGAAATCCTAACAGAAGCCTCAAAGTTAACAAACAAACGGACACTGGAGAAACAGGAAGCCAGAATAAAAAGCCTGGTTGTGACATCATCAGGAAGGGGTGGCTCAGACACCTGTCAATCAAGCACACAGAGAGGACTGCAGATCTTCCCAGCAGCTGAACGTGACAGATTACCTTTAAAATGGCCCTTTATAGGGCATTGCCCTAAAGTGATCAGCTATTTTAAAAAAAACAAAATTACAAACTCCTCACCGTCCAAAATAACAACATATAACAAAAAAAATTGCCTACAAAATAAAAGTAAAAATAAAAAATCTACCACCAAAAAAGCCCTAACTAACCCTAAAAGTGGTACTCACAGTTGTTGGGCAATCCGGCTCCTCTTGATCCGACTTTGGGCCCTCTTTATCCCTGTTCCTTGTGCCGGGGGCCCATCTTTGTGGAGGCGGACTTTGGTGGACTTTTCTGCGGCCTCCACTCTGCAATTTTCATCAATGATGGAGATCACTTCAACCCGGCCTAAAGGCGCCGGATGCCCATCTTCGCGGAGGTGGAATTTGGCCTCCTCCACCTCCGCATCTTCTATTATTCGTCTATCTTCAGAGAGCCCTCCTACAAATTCAAATTCCGGAAGAGCGGAACCCCAATATATAGGGGTACCACTTAATCCTGATTGGCTGATTTTAAATCACTCACTCCTTATTGGATGATTTAAATCAGCCAATAGCAAAATGTTTTAAAATTTAAATTATAATCATCCAATATAAAAGGATGATTAGAATTTAAATTTTCAGTATATCTTATCAATGGAGATTTCATTTCTACATTTAAGTCTCTTCTAAATAAAGAAAGTTGCGAGTGGTCTTTGACCATTGAAAAACAATTGCACCAAGCCAGGTGTTAATCTGTTCTAATAAAATTTAGACTCTGCTGATATGTTAATAAATTTGATGACTGTAGAAAAATATTGTTTACTCTCCCTTTAATGATAGGCTGGATTAATTGTGTTGAAATTAGGCACTTTATATTGATATGACTACCATGAGAAACCCTGATAATTTGAAATAACTCCCTTCAAAATTAAAAAAAAAAATCCATCCAAATTTCTTTTTTCTGATCTGCTTGCTTGAAACTTAGCTTCTTTCCTTGGCAGCATTTTGAAGTATTATCAGGAGCGTGCATATGTCTTTCACAATTTAAAGGTCAACTTAGCTTGCTTATATGCCTCCTAAAATGAAATTATTAACAATTAGACTCTGGTTTATCTATAATTATTCATGATAATTCAAACCTATTTCTCTAAAAAAAATAAAAAAAAAATACTTTGTAGATATTTGAGAATGAGTATTTGTAAATACATGTCTCAAATTGAGTTTATGTAGTTGGTTTAAAGGGAAACTAAACCCAAATTGTTTTCTCTCCTGATTCAGATAGAGCATGCAATTTTAAGCAACTTTTTAATTTACTCCTTTTATCAAATTTTTTTAATTCTTTTGCTATCTTTATTTGAAAAAGCAGGAATGTAAGCTTAAAAGTTGGCCCATTTTTAGTTCAGCACCTGGGTAGCGATTGCTGATTGATGGCTAAATGTAGCCACCAATCAGCAAACCCTACCCAGGGCCGGCTCCTAACCTTACATTGCTGTCTTTTCAAATAAAGATAGCAAGAGTACGAAGAAAATCGGATAATAGGAGTAAATTTGAAAGTTGCCTAAAATTGCATGCTATATCTAAAGCATGAAAGAAAGAAAAATTGTGTTTAGTATCCCTTTAAGCATGACTACATCTATTGGAAAGATAATTGGAGAATATCTACAGTAATGTAGATTAAAATCAATTTTCATAAAACCCCCCTTTTTTTTCTTTAACAAAAATAGTTCCTGAGGTAATTCAGTTCAGACAATTTTTTACTTTTATTTTTTTGTTTACCGAAATTTGTTAAAATGTTGTTTGCTATTTGTTGCTATGGGTAACATCTTTAGGGCAACAGAGGAGCATCTGAACAGCAGCTTAAACATAAATAAAGTTAAATAAGTAGCTAGTGCTACGGCTACAAGCCAGCAACAACATTGGATCAGGATTGGCCAAAAATAAAAGGGAAGCTTAGAGATTACAAGCAGAGCGATACATGGCAAAACATTAGCACTTCTAGGTTAGCACTGTTATTATAAGTTGAAAGTAAAAAGTTAGCATGTGAGCGATACTCAGGTATACTAACTTAAAAAGCCATTAAATACAGTAGAATTGAATACGCTGTCTGCATTTAACATTGCAAAAGCATTTCACAAGTAATGCTTGTGCAATGCCACCCTCTGCTCGTAGTATTGTATCGGGATGATTTCAATCTGCCAACTTTTAGGTGGTGGATAGGTTAAGGAGCAGCAGTATTAAGACCCTTGCTACTTAACAAATATTTCAGGTGAGCCTGAAACAATGGGCCTCCGAAACAGCTATTGCTGCTTAGTAAATGGAGCCCAATTCATTCACACTTACTAAATTTCAAATAATCAGTAGATTTTTTTCTAACTAACCTATTTTTTTCCCTCGATTTACTGGCCCCCTATATCATGTGACAACCATCAGCCAATCACAGACTAGTATATGTATGCACTGTGAACTTGTGCACATGCTCGGTAGGAGCTAGTACCCCAGAAAGTATGCATATTAAAAGACTGGGCACCTAAACTTACTTACTCATTCGGTTTGTCACGATGGATGGACTGACTCTCCCAATCACAAAGATGGTCACTCCCTTGACTTCATCTTCAGCTATGGATGCTCTATTTCAAACTTCATAAACTCTCCTTTTCCTCTTTCCGACCACCATCTCCTCACTTGCAACATCTCATCCCTCCCTACAACTCTCCCTACTTCTACTCCTCACACCAAACTTCACAGAAGCATTATGTCATTAGATCAGCAACAGCTTGCTAATTCCTTCGAACCTCTCCTCTCATCCATCTTCTCCTTATCCTGCCCTGATCAATCTATGTGACACTGCAATTCCACCCTTACATCGGTCCTTGACAATTTGGTCCCTCTTACCATTGCTCGGAAATCACACACTCATCCTCAGCCCTGGCATACTCCTCTGACACGGTACCTGTGCAGATGTTCCTGTAATGCGGAGCGGCACTGGAAAAAATATCGATGCTTAGCTGATTTACTTCATTACAAGTTCATTTTGAACTACTACTATTTTGCGCTTAATCTCTATAAGCAACATTACTTTTATAATCTTTCTTCAAACCCAAAAAGTTTGTTTCAATACTCTTCTCCGCCCACCCCCTAATACAACTTTTCTGTCAGCTCAAGACTTTGCCAGCCACTTCAATAACAAAATCCACTCCATCAGAAATGAAATCAGCTCTCAACATACTTCCATTCTCTCACCCCCTCAAACGCTCGCAATCAACCACAACCCACATAGCCATAAGTTACTGAGGTAGAAGTTTTGGCACTTATACTGCGCTCTCACCTCACTACCTGTCCTCTTAACCCTATCCCCTCACAGCTACTCCCCTCCCTCTCTTCTACCCTTACCCCTATACTCACACACATTTTCAACCTCTTCCTCAGCACCGGTATATTTCCCTCATCTCTGAAACATGCACTGGTCACATCTATCCTCAAAAAACCTTCTCTTGATCCAACCTCCCCATCCAACTACAACCCTATTTCCCTCCTCCCTCTTGCCTCAAAGCTTCTCGAAAAGCTAGTATAGGCACACCTATTCCATTTCCTTACATTAAACTCCCTCCTTGACCCAGTGCAATCTGGATTTCGTACCCATCACTCCACAAAGACAGCAATCATTAAGGTTACCAACAACCTACTTACAGCAAAATCAAAATGCCACTTCTCTCTGCTTATCCTCCTTCATCTGTCCTCAGCCTTTGATACTGTTGACCACCCTCTTTTGCTCCAAACCCTCCAATCCTTCGGCATTTGTGACACAGCCCTCTTGTGGTTCTCTTCCTACCTGTCAAACCGTACCTTTAGTGTAGCCTTCTCTGAGGCCTCCTCTGCCCCGTCACTACTTTCTGCTGGGGTACTGCAAGGCTCTGTTCTCGGTCCCCTTCTCTTTTCAATCTACACTTCATCATTAGGTTCCTTAATAAAGTCCCACGGGTTCCAATATCATTTGTATGCCAATGACACCTAAATCTACTTCGCTGCACCAGACCTATCTCCTTCCTTGCTAACCCGTGTCACTAGCTGTCTGTCTCACATCTCTTCCTGGATGTCCTCTCACTACCTCAAGCTAAATCTCTCCAAAACTGAGCTCCTTATTTCCCCCCCTTCTTCCAAAATCTCCAACCCCAATCTCTCTATAACTGTTGACAACTCCATCATTACCCCTACCCCGCATGTCCAATGTCTTGGGGTCACACTTGACTCTTTCTTTCACTCCTCACATTCAGTCCTTGGCTAAATCCTGCAGCTTCCACCTTAAAAACATCTCTAAAATTAGACATTTCCTTACACAAGACACAACTAAGATTTTAATCCACTCTCTCATCCTTTCCCGCCTCGATTACTGCAACTCTGTCCTCTCTGGTCTCCCCAGCTGCCGCTTAGCTCCTTTACAATCCATAATGAATGCCTCTGCCAGACTCATTTTCCTTACACATTACTCTTCATCTGCTGCACCTCTCTGCCAATCCCTTCACTGGCTTCCTCTTGCCTCCAGGATTAAACACAAAATTCTCACTCTGACATACAAAGCCCTCAACTGCACTGCTCCCCCTATATCTCAGACCTTGTCTCCAGATACTCTCGCTCCCGTCCCATTCGCTCTTCTCATGACCTCCTACTCTCCTCCTTTCTTGTTACCGCCTCACACTCCCGCTTACAGGACTTTTCAAAACTGGCTCCCATCTTGTGGAACTCTCTACCTCACTCCATAAGACTCTCCCCTAGTTTTGAAAACTTCAAGCGCTCTTTAAAGACTCTACTGTTCAGGGATGCATACAACCTATACTAACCTTTCTTTACACTGTTTCCTCTCCTCCATTGCTATCCCCTTGAACCCTCTTAGCATGTAAGCCTAAGAGTCATGCTGTTTGTAGATCACCTTTCTTAGAGCAGACTACAACAGTGCGACTCTTGGCAGGGCCCTCTTTACCCGTCTGATCCCTATAAATGTTTCCTTGTATTCCGCCTATGTTTATAGCACTACGGAATCTGTTGGCGCTCTACAAATAACCGATAATAATAAGAATAATAATTTGATAATGGAAGTAAATTGGAAAGTTTTTTTAAAACTGCATGTTATGTCTGCATCATGAAGGATTAGTTTTGACTTTACTGTCCCTTTTAGGACTTCAGATATTACGACCGCACTAACTCCCACTCCCCATAGACTTCTATGGGTAATTCTTAAAAAAGTATTTTCAGTTTATCGCTAGCACATTAACCCGAAGCTGTGTTAGGCCAACTGCGCTAAAGCCGAAGGTGTGTCAGGATATAAAACTCAGAAAGGATTTACCAGCAAATGTAATGGGAAATTTCAGGGTTCAAGTGAAATGATAATATTTATTGGGACATTAGCATCCAGGTGGTTGGCTTCATGAGGGCATTCTAACCATTTGGAATATATATATATATATATATATATATATATATATATATATACAAAACACGAAAGGGGACAGCTCTCTCAGGCCGGACCGGGTACACATCCCATGACCCTGCAACATGAACAGCCCTGGGTGCAAAAACAGCACTCTCAGGAAGCTGCACCGTCCACAGAGCCACAGCCAGTTAACCCCAGACAGGTCTGGGTGCACGTCCCAAATGGGTAAATTACAAAAAATATATACGATAATATAGCACACAGAAAAAGTCCAGCATTCACTTACAAGCTCACAACTAAGATAAAAAGTAACAATGGAAGAGTTAGTTACTGCATCTGACCAAATGGGACAAGCCCAGGTACCACGTCAAGGTCTCTTCCCAAACCTGGGGTCCCTAAACAGCCACACAATGCAGGCTCACAGTCAAACAAACTGGGAAAAATGAAGGGTGCGCGGGCTTATGCAATCTCCCCAGACATATACAAAACATGAAAGGGGACAGCACTCTCAGGCCGGACCGGGTACACATCCCATGAACCTGCAACATGCACAGCCCTGGGTGCAAAAACAGCACTCTCAGGAAGCTGCACCGTCCACAGAGCCACAGGCAGTTAACCCCAGACAGGTCTGGGTGCACGTCCCAAATGGGTAAATTACAAAAAATATATACGATAATATAGCACACAGAAAAAGTCCAGCACTCACTTACAAGCTCACAACTAAGATAAAAAGTAACAATGGAAGAGTTAGTTACTGCATCTGACCAAATGGGACAAGAAAGAGAGAGAGAGAGAGAGATTTGTATCTATTTTAAAATAAATTAATTTCTCCTAGGTGAAGAACATATTAATTCCAAGCATTTCTATTTAATAAAAAACATTAAAACATTTTACATTGATTAGAAATTATATTGCAAATTTCAAGATATTTGATTGGGAACAGTTCCAAAGTGTATACATACACACAATCAGCATATACTTATGAGCCGGATTCCGCCCTTTATAAATGTGCAGATCTGGATTTAGATCCGTTTATTTCCTTGTTCTGCCTTTAAACCTTATAAACAGACAGTTTATTCCATATTCATCCAAATCAGACTATACTGCTTTTTATAAATGAGCAGATAAAGAGGCCCATTTATCAAGCTCTGTATGGAGCTTGTGGGCCCGTGTTTCTGGCGAGTCTTCAGACTCGCCGGAAACAGCAGTTATGAAGCAGCGGTTTGAAGACTGCTGCTCCATAACCCTGTCCGCCTGCTCTGAGCAGGCGGACAGGAATCGGCACAATTCAACCCGATTGAGTATGATCGGGTTGATCGACACCTCCCTGCTGGCAGCCCATTGGCCGCGAGTCTGCAGGGGGCGGCGTTGCACCAGCAGCTCTTGTGAGCTTCTGGTGCAATGCTGAATACGGAGAGCGTATTGCTCTCCGCATCCAGCGAGGTCTTGCGGACCTGATCCATACTGTCGGATCAGGTCCGCAAGACCTTTGATAAATAGTCCTCAAAGTCTGCATATACATATATCAAACATCTGAATGGTTATTAATGTACTACAGATTAAATTCAATCCTTTCAGCAAAGTGTGCTGCCGCTTTGGTCTAAATGGAACTTTGGTCTGAGAATTCTCAAATTGTGTGTCCCCACAAAGTATAATTCTATAACTTTAGTTACCAACATGTGGATTATATTACTGGGAGTCTTAGAAATTTCAAATTGTAAGTGTTGGAGAAATTCCCCTAGTTAAAATTAACGCTATCTGGCCAAGGCAGTCTCAATCAAAGGCAGAACAATGTACAGTAATGAAAGGATCTAAATCCAGATCTGCACATTTATAAAGGGCAGAATCCGGCTCTTGAGTATATGTTGGTAAAAAATAAATCAGTTATCCACTGCATTTTATTTTAATTTGGTTTTACCCATTTTTAAACAAATGAAATACAGATATTTTTTTTTAACAAGTGAATCACACTGACACTCTCATACACAATGGACATGAGTGCTTAAAGGGATATCCTGTCGAGCATCTACCCTGTAATATGAAACAAATATATTTACCTTGATACACAGCACCGCAGTAAAATAATATAAGGCTTATTTAAGTAAAGGGTATTAGCTTAATAAACTCTCCTACTTTACTCCTTCAAACTATATAAGAGTAGTGCCATTGGTCTTTAATAATTACAGATCAGGGTCAAACCAAGGTGGACAGAACAAAGGCCGGATCGCCAGTCACTTCATAAAGAAAATAATGAAGCACCAATGGAGTGTTCACAATTATTTTAAGACCTCCTGGATGACTTCTGGAACAGTTTGATCTACAGGTTCCTCTAAACCAGACCTGCCAACCATCTGACTGTCCTAGGTTGGTTGGTCTTGCTTGCTTCCTGTTTGCAGCTTCTCAGCCATGGAAAATGTGCTGGTTATTAGGGACTGCTCCACCCATGACATGACTTGTCCTGCCCATGACAATGCCTAGCCCTTCCCACAACAATAACTAGCCCAGCACACAATACACCTCACATTATTCCATCCACAAAACTCCGGTGGGGAACCTCCTTCACCTCCTATATAGCCTACACAAAATGTTGGTAGGTATGGTAATCTATCACTTTAAGTATTCAAAGAATACTTTTGCAAAAAATAATGCAAAAATATACTTATATTTTAATGGCTAATAGGAAATATAATTGCATGCTTTCAGGACACTGAGTTACCTTCATCAGGCTTTCCCTTTGTCAGGCAATTGTAAGGCTTAGTTTACTTAATATAAACATGATAACATTAGAGACAGCTTCAGCTACTTTTTCAGTGGATTTTAAAACTTTAGAATGTAAACAGCCATAAAAGATTATTATTATAGTTAGTAATAGTAGTAGTAGTATAATTATTATACATCGTGGAACAGAACAGCTATTGTTGCTGACTTCTGTTTATAACGTTCTTGCTTCTAATACACATAAAACCTTGTCTGCAACTAGATTACAAGTGGCACGCTAACTTTAGTGTGCACGATATAAGAATATTGCGGGCACATCAATTTGGGTTAGCGTGAGTTGGGTTAGCATGACTGAAGACTTTGTGTAAAGGGTTAGGGATAACATAAAAGTTGCACCAAACACAACATGAATACATTCAAATATACTGTTACACTCATATAAACACTATCTGATAAATATTATTCACATAAATATTAATAGAAAATATGTATAACTGTTCAAAGGTATATAGCAATGTATTTAACTTCAAAGAGCTATAATATATAATAATAATTGCATAATAATTTTTAATGAGTTTAACTGTGTATTTACTGTAAATATTTCACATTCCAATGTTCTTCACATACAGGAAAATGGTATGATTATTGTAAAAACATATTTATATATATATCTCTATCTATACCTAAACATGTATATCTATTCCTATATAAATATAGATATAGATATATATTTTATATTAAATATTATCACATATATATATATATATATATATATATATATATATATAATAATTCAAATAAAATTAGTTTTGTATGTGAACATAAGAATGTAATCTATGTGTAATGCACTTTGGGTTTTGCACTTTAGGCCTAACACGGTGCTGGGTTAGCAAACATGAAAATTTAGTTATCTTAAGGCACGTTATTCAAATATTCCATATAAATTATAAAAAAATAATAATAATTATTAAAAATGATTATAGAAACTGTAAAAAATCTAAATAATCAATAGAATATTATATTTTTTTTACAGTATTTATAAATATTTTTAATAATTATTATTAATACTCTATATTTAATATTTTAATAATCCACCTACTTCATATGCTATGGACCACATGTATTAAATGGCGTGCTGTCCGCTTCTCAACTTAAGAAGCTGTCTGTACGCCTTTGCTGCATAGGGCAGTGGATCTGTTTGTCCTTTGGCCCGTATGCATCATTACGCACTCATCTGAGTGTGTAATGCCCGCCTCTTCACGCGCGAGAGAAAGGACTGTCAGTTACGAGAGCGAGCAAGCTCTCTGTGATTTCTCATCAACACTTAAGAGATGGCAAAGAGTGTAAGAAGCAGTAGTCTAATGACCACTGCTTCTTACATGTGGAAACCTGCCCAGAAAAGGCTCCAGAGCAGCTTACGCTGCTAAATACATGGAGTCCTAAAATACAACGAAGCCTAAGGATCAACATACATAGTCTCACATGGTGCTGGCACTGCAGTGATTGTCTGGCTAAAACCTTTAGCATTCTCCTAATAGCTTTGACTAAGGTAGCCCCCACCAAACTGTACAATGGCTATCCGAGCAGCAGATCGAAATATTCTAATGTGTTTCCATTTTACATAGAAATCTAAAGGGTCATGAAACCCAATTTTTTTTCTTTTATGATTTAGAAAGAGTATGCAAAAAAATTTTTAAATCTTTTATTTAAGAGCCAGCAGTGTAAGGCAAAATAACAAATGGTTTGCGCCTTGCAAGGCCGTCAACCAGTACCATCATACCAACCAAAGAGAAAAGAAGAAAATAAAAGAAAAAAACACAATATGCTAATGACGTTCCTATTTTTTCAATAGGTTGGTGTCCCTCTTGATTTTTTAAGCAAAATATGACCTGAACCTGTGATATCTTTGGAGGGGAGACCTTAAGTGACTTACTCAGCCAAAACTCTAATTTCCACTAAAGGTGCCTGATCTTAGGGCAATTCCATAGCATATGCAGTAAATCTGCTGCAGGAAAGGAGCATTTTGGGCATTTGGTAAAGCTTAAGTTTCGGAGTTTAAAACCTTTTTCAGGAGTGAAGTATGACTTGTGCAGAAGCTTAACATGTGCCTCCCTCCAGGTAGCTGACAGGGTAGCCTGTGAAACTTTCTTAATAGATAACTGTATGAATTTAGCATCAATGTTAATCTGGGGTATCAACCGGTTCCATTCTGAAACCATTCTCTCTTGAAGAGGGGCTCCCTTCCTGGATCCAAGCATATGATAACATGGTGAGATAGACATATGTCCATTCTTAAACAATATGAGCTAACTTTCCAGATTACCCAATGCCCAAGAGTATGCAATTTTAAAGAACTTTCTAATTTACTTCTATTATATATTTTGCTTCATTCTCTTGATATCCTTTGCTGAAAAGTATATCTAGATATGCTCAGTAGCTGCTGATTTGTGGCTGCACATAGATGCCTCGTATGATTGGATCACTCATGTGCATTGCTATTTCTTCCACAAAGGATATCTAAAGAATGAAGCAAAATATATAATAGAAGTAAATTGGAATGTTGTTTAAAGTGTATTCTCTACCTGAATCATGAAATTAAAAAAATGGGTTTAGTGTCACTTTAACATTAGTCTAAATAAATATATTTCCCTCTTGATACTGAAAACAGCCTCCTACTAGGCATATTGGGTTAACTCTTGCTCAATGTTTTCATTCTCTAAAGGGGAAGTAATGCTTATCCATAACACAACCTCTTAGCTGACACTTTTGCCAGAGCTAAAATACATTCTTAGCAAACAAGACTCCTATCACTGGTTCTCAATCTACATATAAAGTTAATTAATTTTATAACACATATTTAAGGGTCAAATCTAAAAAATATGTGCATTCTAATTAAGCTAACTTCAAACAACAGACTTTTTTAAGCTCCGGTGCTTGTCTACAGGTCAACAGCAACCAGTCTGAAGCTTTTTTAACCCACCTGAAGTTAGACACTTTTTCGTTATTCGTTATTTATTATTCAAACTCTAATGTGGATTTCCATGTTAAACAAAAAACAAAGAAAAAATATGAAAAAAATAAGCTTTGTGTCACTTAATCACTACTACCCAACCATACCCCTGGCTGAGCATAACAAAATAATATCAAAGTTATGAATCTAACTTGGGGATTAGACCCCTCAGGAGCCCCCTGAATGCACTGCACCTATCCACTCTTATAGGTGATAATGCAAATACATACATCATACATACATCTGCCCTATGAAAACTAGGCTTTGTGTCACTTAATGACTATTATCCAAGTAACGCCCAGAGAGAGCAAAATCCAATTACATCAAAGTTAGGACCCTAACTTGGGGATAGGACCCCGACAAAGCACCCTAAATGCACTGCCTCTATCCACTCTCATAGGTGATACATACCTCATATAAGCACCTGAACTACAAAAACTAGGCTTTGTGTTACTTAGTGACTACTACACAAGTATACCCCATACTGAGCATAATCAAATAACACCAAAGTTAAGACCCTAACTTGGGGATAGGACCGCTCAAGAGCCCCCTGAATGCACTGCCCCTATCCACTCTCATAGGTGATACTGCAAATAAATACATCATATAAACATCTGCCCTATAAGAACTAGGCTTTGTGTCACTTAGTTACTATTATCCAAGTAACTGCCTAGAAAGAGCAGAATCCAATGCCATTAAAGTTAGGACCCTAACTTGGGGATAGGACCCCACCAGAGCCCTCTAAATGCACTGCCCCTATCCACTCTCTGTCAGGGTTTTTTCCCTGTTGTGTTTGCCATGTGCTGCTGGCAGCCAATTTACTCACCTCTCTTCCTGACTATGGTGCATTGTGGGGGATGCTGCTCAATTCCTGCACTTCCTTTTATGGCCAGACTGGTGTTCATCATCCATGTGAGACAGGATGCAGTCTCAGAATTGTGATGTCATCACTTATTATTTAAAGGGCCTCTGTTCAGTATGCTTTGCCTTTGTGTTGTCTCAGACCTGTTTGTGAGAGTTCCTTGTGAATTACCTGGCTGCCTGACATCCTTCCTGGCTCCTGATCCCTGGCTTGTTCCTGACTCTGCTGTTTTCCTTGTTCCTGATTCCGGCTCGTCTGACTATTCGCTTTGGATCCTGACTCGGCTCGTCTGACTACCAGCTCTGGTTTTGATTCCTGGCTTGTTATTTGACTTGTGTACATTTTATTATTTTTTGCTATTAATAAAGGTGTGATTATTTTTGCACTTCTCGTCTCAGTCTGATTCCTGGCACCCTGACATTACGCAAAGGCCATGAATCCTGATGGTGCTAATAATCCACCTTTACCTGCCATCATTTCCAGGATGGATGAACAGGATCACCGCTTGGATCAAGTTGCACTAGCCCTGCAAACCCTGCTGACTCGCACTGCACATTTGGACCAAAGTGTCCCGCAAGTTATGGCTGCTCCTGTTTCCGCTGCTGCACCTATGCCTACCAGGAGCATGTCTGGTTCTGCACCCCTACCTCAGTGATATGGAGGCAATCCTATTCAGTGCAGAGGGTTTTTGAACCAGGTGGGCATTAATTTGAGATGTTACCTCATGTGTTTCCCTCTGACAGAGCTAAGGTGGGATTTCTCATCTCGTTAATCTCTGACACAGCTCTTGCCTGGGCTAATCCCTTGTGGGAGACTAATAAACTTGTGATTTCAAATTACCCTGAATTTGTGGCCTCCTTTCGAAGGGTATTTGATGTTCCGGCTCGCTCCTCCTCTGCTGCTAAACGACTCATGTCCATTCAGCAAGGTACAAGATCTGTTGCTCAGTATGCTATTGAGTTCCGTACGCTTGCCGCAGAGGTAGGTTGGAACAATGAAGCCCTTGTTGCCGCCTTCTTTCATGGGCTCTCTGATGCGATTAAAGACGAAGTTGCTGCCAGAGATTTACCAGAGGATCTCGAGGCATTGGTGTCTTTTTTTATCCTAATTGACATCAGACTCAGAGAGAGGCCCTCTTTTAAGGAGCGCTTGCGGAAGCCTCCTGTTCCGTTGTCTCCTGTGTTCATTCCCACCCATGCCTCCCTCTCCTCCCATGCCTCCTGGTCCCGAGTCACCAGGTACTGCTGAGCCGATGCAGCTGGGATTCACGCGTCTCTCAGCGGCAGAGAGGGCCTTTAGGAGGAGGGAGGGGCTCTGCCTCTATTGTGGGTTAACCTTTGGTCACGGTTGTCCTTTCCTGGGTGGACTCCTCCATAGTCACCCAGGCTCTTGTTGACTCCGGTGCTGGGGGCTATTTCATTGACAGTGCTTTTGTATCAAAGCACTCCATTCCTGTTTTGCCTCAGTCCGTTCCACTTGCTATTGAGGCCATTGATGGCAGGCCCCTTCAGCCCGCACTCGTTACTCACGAAACTGCTCCGTTGTCCATGGCTGTTGGGGCTCTCCATTTTGAAACCCTCCAGTTCCAGGTGATAAACTCTCCACATTTTCTGGTTGTTCTGGGTTATCCCTGGCTCCAAAAGCACAATCCCAGTCTCGACTGGCGCAGGTCTGAAATTTTGTCGTGGTCCCCGCAATGTATTTCCACTTGTCTTCGGAAACCAGTTAAAGTCTTATGCACTTCTTCGGTTTCTCAATTGCCAGAGGAGTACCGAGAGTTCCTAGACGTGTTTGACAAGGTGCGTGCCAGTATGTTGCCTCCTCACCGGTCTTATGATTGTGCCATAGACCTGCAACCCGGAGCCAATCCTCCTCGGGGCCGGGGGTACCCTCTGTCTGTTGCAGAGAATTGTGCTATGGAGGAGTATGTTGCCGATGCTCTGTCGCGGGGGATCATCCACAAATCCTGCTCTCCTGCAGGGGCTGGCTTCTTCTTTGTGAAGAAAAAGGGTGGTGAGTTAAGACCATGTATCTATTATAGGGGTCTTAATCGTCTTACCATTAAGAATGCTTACCCTATTCCACTTATTATGGAACTCTTTGACCGCCTCAAGGGAGCTACGGTCTTTACTAAACTTGATTTGAGAGGAGCGTACAATCTCGTTAGGATTAAGGAGGGCCACGAATGGAAAACAGCATTTAACACCAGGAGCGGACATTATGAGTATCTTGTAATGCCCTTTGGCCTATGTAATGCTCCTGCTGTTTTTCAGGAATTTATTAATGATGTCCTACGAGATATGTTGCAACAGTGTGTTGTGGTGTACTTAGACGACATCCTCATACACTCACCCACACTTGAGGCTCATCGTTCTGATATTACACGGGTTCTTCAGAGACTACGTGAGAACGGCCTGTTTTGTAAACTTGAGAAATGTGAGTTCCATCAGACTCAAGTAACCTTTCTAGGTTATGTTATCTCCGTTGCAGGGTTCTCCATGGATCCTGACAAGTTATCTGCAGTTCTGCAGTGGCCTCGCCCAGTTGGTCTTCAGTCTATTCAACGTTTTTTGGGGTTCGCCAATTACTATAGAAAGTTTATTAAAAACTTTTCTTCCTTGGTCAAACCTATCACAGACATGACCCGTAAAGAGAATGATCCACTCCATTGGTCACCTACTGCCAATAAGGCCTTTGATAGTCTTAAGACTGCCTTTGCTGCCGCTCCAGTTCTGGCTCATCCTAACCCTGTCCTGCCTTTCGTTCTTGAGGTCGATGTGTCTGAGACTGGAGTAGGTGCCCTCTTGTCTCAACGTCCTACGCCTGACGGTTCCTTGCATCCGTGTGGTTTCTTCTCTAAGAAATTGTCTCCAGCTTAGTGCAATTATGAAATTGGCAACAGGGAATTACTGGCCATAATTTTGGCACTTAAGGAATGGAGGCATCTTCTCGAGGGTACTAGCGTGCCAGTGCTCATTCTTACTGACCACAAGAATTTAACTTATCTATCTGAAGAAAAACGTTTGTCGCCCGACAGGCCAGATGGGCGCTATTTTTGTCTCGGTTTAATAATGTGGTCTCCTACCTGCCTGGTAGTAAGAATGTTAGGGCTGATGCCCTCTCACGACAATTTTCATCTCTGTCCAAGGAGGAGTCTGTACCTACTCCTGTTATACCTCCTGACCATATTTTGGCTACCATATGTACTAATTTGACTTCTCCCTTGGGGAGGAGATCCTGGCTGCACAAACCAATGCACCTCCTGAGAAACCTAGTGGTAAGTGTTTTGTTCCTGAGAGTCTTCAAACTAAACTTTTGCACACTTACCACTATCCTAAAGCCGCAGGTCACCCAGGCAAGAACCAAATGATTTGGTCTGTCACTCGACAATTCTGGTGGCCAGGTCTTCGTTCTGATGTTGCTGCGTATGTTGCCTCCTGCTCAGTTTGTGCACAGAATAAGACTCTTCGACGTCTTCCTGTGGGTCTTCTTCAACCTATTGCTAATGGTGAGTTCTGATGTTGCTGCGTATGTTGCCTCCTGCTCAGTTTGTGCACAGAATAAGACTCTTCAACGTCTTCCTGTGGGTCTTCTTCAACCTATTGCTAATGGTGAGTGCCCTTGGACACATCTTTCCATGGACTTCATTGTTGAGCTCCCTGTTTCCAATGGCAATACTGTTATCCTTATGGTGGTTGACCTTTTTCTAAAATGTCACATTGCATTCCCTTGATGAAGCTGCCTACCGCTCAGGAGCTTGCTTCAATTTTTGCCCGGGAGGTCTTCCGTTTACATGGGCTACCCAAGGAGATAGTGTCGGACCGGGGTAGCCAGTTTGTCTCCAGATTTTGGCGTTCCTTTTGTGCTCAAATGGGGATCCAGCTTTCCTTCTCCTCTGCATATCACCCTCAATCCAATGGGGCTGCGGAACAGTCTAATCAAGCTCTGGAACAGTTCCTCCGTTGCTATGTCTCAGATCACCATAATAATTGTTCTGAACTGTTACCTTGGGCAGAGTTTGCTCGTAATAGTGCTATTAATGCTTCCTCCAAGATATCCCCATTCATGGCGAATTATGGGTTTCAACCATCCTTGTTGCCAGATTCATTCATGTCTCAGGGTATTCCGGCTTTGGAGGAGCATCTCCGGCAACTCCGTTCCACGTGGGTGCAGATTCAGGATTGCCTTCATTGTTCTATGCAGCGCCAAAAGTTCCAGGCTGATCGTAGGCATCTGCCCTCACCTTCCTACCAGGTTGGTGAGAGAGTTTGGCTGTCCTCCCGCAACTTGAACCTTCGTGTGCCTTCCAATAAATTGGCTCCCCATTATGTTGGTCCTTTTCGAATACTCTGATGGGTTAATCCTGTGGCCTACGCTCTTGACCTTCCTCCTGCTATGTGCATCTCCAATGTTTTTCATGTCTCCCTCTTGAAACCATTGGTTTGTAATCAGTTTACCACTGTGTTGCCTCGTCCCCGTCCTATTTTTGTGGACAACCATGAGGAGTATGAGGTCAGCAGCATTATTGACTCTCGTATGTCCAGGGGCTACGGTCCGGAGGAGCGTTCTTGGGTTCCATCCTCTGATGTTCATGCTCCCGCCCTCCTCCGTGCCTTCCATGCCGTTTCCCCAATAAGCCTTTTGTCCTCCCGCGGGGGAGGGGTTGTTGAGGGGAGGGTACTGTCAGGGTTTTTTCCCTGTTGTGTTTGCCATGTGCTGCTGGCAGCCATTTTACTCACCTCTCTTCCTGACTATGGTGCATTGTGGGGGATGCTGCTCAATTCCTGCACTTCCTTTTATGGCCAGACTGGTGTGCATCATCCATGTGAGATAGGATGCAGTCTCAGAATTCTGATGTCATCACTTATTATTTAAAGGGCCTCTGTTCAGTATGCTTTGCCTTTGCGTTGTCTCAGACCTGTTTGTGAGAGTTCCTTGTGTATTACCTGGCTGCCTGATGTCCTTTCTGGTTCCTGATCCCTGGCTTGTTCCTGACTCTGCTGTTTTCCTTGTTCCTGATTCCGGCTCGTCTGACTATTCGCTTTGGCTCCTGACTCGGCTCGTCTGACTACCAGCTCTGGTTTTGATTCCTGGCTTGTTATTTGACTTGTGGACTTTTTATTATTTATTGCTATTAATAAAGGTGTGATTATTTTTGCACTTCTCGTATCAGTCTGATCACCCTGACACTCTCATAGCTTATACATAGATCAATAAGCACCTGAACTACAAAAACTAGGCTTTGTGTCACTTAGTGACTATTACACAAGTATACTCCATACTGAGCATAATCAAATGACACCAAAGGTAAGACCCTAACTTGGGGATAGGACCGCTCAAGAGCCCCCTGAATGCACTGCCCCTATCCACTCTCATAGGTGATAATGCAAATGGACACATCATATAAACATCTGCCCTATAAAGTCTAGGCTTTGTGTCCCTTAGTGAATACTTTCCAAGTAAACCCCAGAGAGAGCGAAATCTAATGATATCAAACTTAGGAAACTAACTTTGGGATAGGACCCCTGAGGAGCCCCATGAATACACTGCCCCTATCCACATTAATATAAAATGTATGCTTTGTGCCACTTAATGACTACTATCCAAGTATACCCAACACTAAGCAGAATCCAATGACACCAAAGTTAAGACCCTAGCTTGGTATAAGACCCCCCAAGAGCCCCCTGAATGCACCACCCCTATCTATTATCATTGGTGATACATATATCATATAAACATATGCGCTATAAAAACTAGGCTTTGTGTCACTTAATGACTACTACCCAAGTATACCCCAGACTGAGCAGAATCAAATGACACCAAGTTAAGACCCTAACTTGGGGATAGGATCCCTTAAGAGCCCCCTGAATGCACTGCTTCTATCCATTCTTATTGGTGATAATGCAAATGCACACTTCGTATAAACATCTGCCCTATAAAAACTAGGCTTTGTGTCCCCTAGTGACTACTATCCAAGTAAACCCCAGAGGGAGCAAAATCAATTGACATCAAAATTAGGTCCCTAACTTGTGTATATGGAAGATGTTTATATTATGTTTGTATTTGCATTATCACATATTAGAGTGGATAGGGGCAGTGAATTCAGGGGGCTCTTGAGGGGTCTAATCCCCAAGTTCGATTGGTAACTTTGATATTATTTTGCTGTGCTAAGCCAGGGGTATAGCTGGGTAGTAGTCATTAAGTGACACAAAGCTTATTTTTTAAATGTTTTCTTTGTTTTTATTTAACATGGAAATCCTCATAAGAGTTTGAATAATGAATAACGAATAACGAAAAAGTGTCTAACTTCAGGTGGGTGCTTTTTATGGTAGCAAAGATAGGTGACACAAGTATGTACAACGTGTGTTAAAGAGCTCATAGCCTATAAATCAGTAGCTAAAAAATATATAACAATAATATCCCTTTAAATTACCTTTAAATTCAGATTAATTTTAAGCAATTTTCTAATTTACGCCTATTATCAAATTTTCTTCATTCTCTTGGTATCTTAATTTGAAAAGCAAGAATGTAAGTTTAGATGCCGGCCCATTTTTTGTGAACAAACTGGGTTGTTCTTGCAAATTGGTGGATAAATTCACCCACCAATAAACAAGTGATGTCCAGTGCATGAACCAAAAATTGTCTGGCTCCTTAGCTTAGATGCCTTCTTTTTCAAAAAAGATAGCAAGAGAACAAAGAAAAAATGATAATAGGAGTAAATTAGAAAGTTGCTTGCATGCTCTATCTGAATCACAAAAGAAAAAAATTGGATTCAGTGACCCTTTAAATTTTGCAGAAGCTGTCAACATCCCTTTAAAACTTGTTAAATCACTTGAGATTAAGTTTGAACTATGAGCAGCCAAGAAAAAGAAAAAAAAAAAACATGCTATTAAATATAATTATACTGCTCAGATTTATTTTTTACAGACAATATGAATATATTGATTGAACCATTTTTTTTACTGCACTGAGAAACATTTTCCATGTTATATCAGTTTGAGCAGAGGACCGGGAGCCTCTGGGTTAGATATTAGCTCAGACGGATAAAATCTTTAGCGATGACAGAACTATTCTCTCTGCATCTCGGGAGTCCTGACCTTTCGAGAGAAAATGTTTATAAACCAGAGATGCTATTGAAAATGGTGCATTCAGCAGACACCCTCTGTGTTAATAGTTATGGACTAAAAAAAAAAAAACACACATAACAAAAGCCAGATATAAAGGAGTCATGTTAAAAGTTGCAGTTGCCTTTTTCTTTTCATTTTTCTTTTTGCCTGTTAAGCTCTTTGTTATAAGAGGGTGCAACACATGGGCAAAAAAGAGGTTAATTACTGATTTCAAAGTGCTGCCAGAATATAGAATATACTATCAGACTAAAACGGGACATCATGAAATGACACTATTAGTACAGATAAAAATACTGTCAGACCGATTTATCATTGTGCGGACGGACATGGGGGGGTAGTTATCAAGCCGTCAACCTCAAATACGCTGGAATTCCGCAGCGTATTTGTGGCGAGGCTGATTCGCCTTAGTTATCAAAGGCTAGATACTGGCAAAAGTAGAATTTAGTGACGTAAGCTTCGATCCGCCGGACTCAGTCCGACACAGATCGATTCTTACGTCACTCCAGATGTTCCGCACACAAGTTCGGCACAATCTGACTACTTTTGCTAGTTATCAAAAAACTAGCAGGTACGCTCGGCACTTTTCCGGCCCAGTGTACCTGGTTTTCAATCCGCCGCCCTGGAGGCGGCGGATCCCATAGGAATCAATGGGAGTCTGACCATAGCGAAAGTTCATGTTCGCTGCTGCCCGACATCCCATTGATTCCTATGGGAGCTGTCTGCACCTAACACCCTAACATGTACCCCGAGTCTAAACACCCCTAATCTGCCCCCCCTACACCGCCGCAACTAAATAAAGTTATTCCCAGCTAAACCGCCACTCCCAGAGCCCACCTCAAGCTATACTAAATATGTTAACCCCTAAACCGCCGCTCCCGGAGCCCATAGCAACTATAATATATGTATTAACCCCTAAACCGCCACTTCCAGACCCCGCCGCCACCTACATGATACCTATTAACCCCTATCCTGCCCCCCTATACGATTGCCACCTATAATACATTTATTAACCCCTATCCTGCCGATCCCGGACCTTGCCGCAACTAAATAAATAGTTTAATCCCTAAACCGCCGCTCCCGGACGCCGCCGCAACCTATATTAAACTTATTAACCCCTATCCTGCCCCCCCTACACCGTCGCCACCTATAATAAATTTATTAACCCCTATCCTGCCCCCCCTACACCGCCGCCACTGTAATAAAATTATTAACCCCTAAACCTAAGTCTAACACTAAATCTAACACCCCCCTAACTTAAATATTAATTAAATAAATCTAAATAATATTTCTATTATTAACTAAATTAATCCTATTTAAAACTAAATATTTACCTGTAAAATAAACCCTTAGATAGCTACAATGTAATTAATAATTACATTGTAGCTATTTTAGGATTTATATTTATTTTACAGGTAACTTTGTATTTATTTTAGCTAGTTAGAATAGTTATTAAATAGTTATTAACTATTTAATAACTACCTAGCTAAAAGAAATACAGAATTACCTGTAAAATAAATCCTAACCTAAGTTACAATTAAACCTAACACTACACTATCATTAAATTAATTAAATAAATTACCTACAAATAACTACAATTAAATACAATTACATAAACTAAGTAAAGTACAAAAAATAAAAAAAATAAGTTACAAACATTTAAAAAATATTACAACAATTTTAAGCTAATTACACCTAATCTAAGCCCCATAATAAAATAACAAAGCCCCCCCTAAATAAAAAAATGCCCTACCCTATTCTAAATTAAAAAAGTTCAAAGCTCTTTTACCTTACCAGCCCTTAAAAGGGCCTTTTGCGGGGCATGCCCCAAAGAAAACTGCTCTTTTGCCTGTAAAAGAAAAATACAAACCCCCCCCAACATTAAAACCTACCACCCACATACCCCTAATCTAACCCAAACCCCCCTTAAATAAACCTAACACTACCCCCCTGAAGATCATCCTACCTTGAGTCATCTTCACTCAGCCGAGCCACCGATGGAACCGAAGAGGAGATCCGGAGCGGCAGAAGTGATCCTACAAGGGGCGCTGAAGAAGTCTTCAATCCAATGAAGTGATCCTCCAAGCGGCCCTGAAGAAGTCTTCCATCCGGGCGATGTCATCTTCCAAGCGGCGCTGAAGAAGTCTTCCATCCGGGCGATGTCATCTTCCAAGCGGGGTCTTCAATCTTCTTTCTCCAGGATCCATCTTCATCCCGCCGACACGGAACATCCTTCTTCCCCGACGGACTAACGATGAATGAAGGCTCCTTTAAGGGACGTCATCCAAGATGGCGTCCCTTCAATTCCGATTGGCTGATAGGATTCTATCAGCCAATCGGAATTAAGGTAGGAAAAATCTGATTGGCTGATTGAATCAGCCAATCAGATTGAGCTCGCATTCTATTGGCTGATCGGAACAGCCAATAGAATGCAAGCTCAATCTGATTGGCTGATTGGATCAGCCAATCGGATTGAACTTCAATCTGATTGGCTGATTCAATCAGCCAATCAGATTTTTCCTACCTTAATTCCGATTGGCTGATAGAATCCTATCAGCCAATCGGAATTGAAGGGACGCCATCTTGGATGACGTCCCTTAAAGGAGCCTTCATTCGTCATTAGTCTGTCGGGGAAGAAGGATGCTCCGCGTTAGCGGGATGAAGATGGATCCTGAAGAAAGAAGATTGAAGACCCCGCTTGGAAGATGACATCGCCCGGATGGAAGACTTCTTCAGTGCCGCTTGGAGGATCACTTCATGGGATGGAAGACTTCTTCAGTGCCGCTTGGAGGATCACTTCTGCTGCTCCGGATCCCCTCTTCGGTTCCATCGGTGGCTCGGCTGAGTGAAGACGACTCAAGGTAGGATGATCTTCAGGGGGGTAGTGTTAGTTTTATTTAAGGGGGGTTTGGGTTAGATTAGGGGTATGTGGGTGGTGGGTTTTAACGTTGGGGGGTTTGTATTTTTCTTTTACAGGCAAAAGAGCAGTTTTCTTTGGGGCATGACCCGCAAAAGGCCCTTTTAAGGGCTGGTAAGGTAAAAGAGCTTTGAACTTTTTTAATTTAGAATAGGGTAGGGCATTTTTTTATTTTGGGGGGCTTTGTTATTTTATTAGGGGGCTTAGATTAGGTGTAATTAGCTTAAAAATTGTTGTAATATTTTTTAAATGTTTGTAACTTATTTTTTTTATTTTTTGTAACTTAGCTTTTTTTATTTTTTGTACTTTAGTTAGTTTATGTAATTGTATTTAATTGTAGTTATTTGTAGGTAATTTATTTAATTAATTAATTTAACTATAATGTAGTGTTAGGTTTAATTGTAACTTAGGTTAGGATTTATTTTACAGGTAATTCTGTATTTCTTTTAGCTAGGTAGTTATTAAATAGTTAATAACTATTTAATAACTATTCTAACTAGCTAAAATAAATACAAAGTTACCTGTAAAATAAATATAAATCCTAAAATAGCTACAATGTAATTATTAATTACATTGTAGCAATCTTAGGGTTTATTTTACAGGTAAGTATTTAGTTTTAAATAGGATTCATTTATTAAAGTATAGTGTAGTGTTAGGTGTAATTGTAACTTAGGTTAGGATTTATTTTACAGGTAAATTTCTCTTTATTGTAGCTATGTAGCTATTAAATAGTTAATAACTATTTAATAGCTATTGTACCTTGTTAAAATAAATTGAAAGTTGCCTGTAAAATAAAAATAAATCCTAAGCTAGCTACAATATAATTATTATTTATATTGTAGCTATATTAGGGTTTATTTTATAGGTAAGTATTTAGTTTTAAATAGGATTCATTTAGTTAATAATAGAAATATTATTTAGATTTATTTAATTAATATTTAAGTTAGGGGGGTGTTAGATTTAGTGTTAGACTTAGGTTTAGGGGTTAATAAATTTATTACAGTGGCGGCGGTGTAGGTGGGGGCAGGATAGGGGTTAATAAATGTATTATAGGTGGCGGCGGTATAGGGGGGGGCAGGATAGGGGTTACTAGGTATAATGTAGGTGGCGGCGGTGTCCGGGAGCGGCGGTTTAGGGGTTAATACATATATAAGAGTTGCGGGGGGGTCTAGGAGCGGCAGTTTAGGGGTTAATACATGTATTATAGTTGCGGTGGGGTCTAGGAGCGGCGGTTTAGGGGTTAGTAACTTTATTTAGTTGCGGGGGGCTTCGGGGGCGGCGGTATAGGGGGTAGAACAGTGTAGTTAGTGTGAGTGCTTAGTGACAGGGGTATTAATAAAGCTGTCAAAAAGCCGAAGAGCAGCGAGATCGGATGAGTGATAACTCTCACAGTCCGCTTCTCATCGCCCCATACTTGGTGCGCGGCTTTTTAACAGCTTTTTTGATAACTTAGGTGAACTTTTGCAGGTCCACGGCGATGGTAGGTGAGCTTAGGCGGGCGTATTGAACCGGTGAAGGCAGGTAAATTAGACGCGTTGATAACTACCCCCCATGATCTGTTGTAGAGGATCATGTCCGCCGCCCATCAATAAATGCCGACAGCATACGCTGTCGCCATTTATTATTGCACAAGGATTCCTTGTGAAATGCTTGTGCAATGTTGCCCAGTGCAGATTCGTGGTCAATCAGCCACTAGCAGGGGGTGTCAATCAATCCGATAGTATCCGATCGGGCTGATTGCTATCTACCGCCTCAGAGGAGGCGGACGAGTTAAGGAGCAGTGGTCTTAACTCCTGTTTCCGGTGAGCCTTAAGATGCATTTAAATGCATACAGGGCTTGATAAATCGGCCCCTAAAATGGGACATCATGAAGTGACACTATCAGTACAGATAAAAATACTATCAGACTAAAACGGGACATAATGAAGTGACACTATCAGTACAGATAAAAATACTGTCAGACTAAAACGTGACATCATGAAGTGACACTATCAGTACAGATAAAAATACTGTCAGACTAAAACGGGACATCATGAAGTGACACTATCAGTACAGATAAAAATACTGTCAGACTAAAACGGGACATCATGAAGTGACACTATCAGTACAGATAAAAATACTGTCAGACTAAAACGGGACATCATTAAATGACGCTATCAGTACAGATAAAGTATGACTGATCACACAGAATTTCAAAGATGTTCTATCTTTAATAAAAATGTAAAGAATATGAAAGTACAGTCTCCACAAGTTTGATGAGAAAAACTTTTTGTCTTATTCAGAATTGGACAGTCAAAAAACAAAAGCCTCCTATTTATTTTGAATTGCCCTCTTTTTAGATATAACAGAGAAAAGAATCACTGTATTTAATTTGTATTCAATTCTTGAGCTGTATATGGCTAATAAGCCAATTAGAAGCAGCAGACACATGTAGCCACCAAACTACGGGCTTGTCCTGATGAAGAGTTCTCCTGCTCCTGAGCAGGATTCCATCTATGCATTTAACCTCATTTGTGAACAGGAATCTAGCTATGTGTTTAACCCTTTTATGAGCAGGACTCAATCTATGTGTTTAACCCTTTTATGAGCAGGACTCAAGCTATGTGTTTAACCTTTTTATGAACAGGGCTCTAGCTATGTGTTTAACCCATTTTCTGGTTTTAAACTTATAGGGCCAGAATAAAAGTTTAGCAATACTGATTTTGTGAAGCACATTTTTTGGGGCTTGATTTTGCACACTTAATCCAAAATACTGTTTTCTCTTTTAACACTTTTGAAAACCTGGTATTAAAGGGACAGTCAACACCAGAATGTTTGTTGTTTAAAAAGATAGATAATCCCTTTATTACCCATTTCCCAGTTTTGCATAACCAACACTGTTATATTAATACACTTTTTATCTCTGTGATTACCTTGTATCTAAGCATCTTCTGACAGCCCCTTGATCACATGACATTTTATTTATTATCTATTGACTTTCATTTTAGCCAATTAGTGCAGTGTCTGTCACAATCCACGGGCGTGATCACAATGTTATCTATATGGTTTACATGAACTAGCTCTCCCCTGTTGTGAAAATCAAATAAAAAAAGCATGTGATAAGAGGCGGCCTTCAATGGCTTAGAAATTATCATATGAGCCTTCCTAGGTTTAGCTTTCAACTAAGGATACTAAGAGAAAAAAGCAAAATTGGTAATAAAAGCAAATTGGAAAGTTGTTTAAAATTGCATGCCCTATCTGAATCATAAAAGTTTATTTTGGACTTGACTGTCCCTTAAACTGTTATGCCTTGCAATTATGCACCTTCAAATGCTATAGAAATAATTACATGGTGGTTGAATGAAGGCTTAGTAAGCTACAACATACAGTCAATAAGAATAAAAAGAATTTGAGGGATAAGGTAAATGATATTAAAAGAAATGTGCTATAATAGCTTTATGCATCCAAACTATCTGACATGAATACTGTAGTGGGCACCATTCTAGCACTCACCCAATAAATATTAATCATTGATCTGCAATTTGAGTGCAAAAACATAACCAATAGTAAACTACAAAAAAAAAGTGGCGCAAAAAAAAAAAAGTGGCGCAAAAAAAAAATGCTGGTTTGGAAGTCTCTGAATAAACTACAGTGAAAGTGCAACAAATTTAAATCATAAGTGTATGAATCATGTATGACTTAATCAAGTTAATAAATAAAAAATCACGTTATAGTGATATGTAATGTACAAATCAACCCAAAGTGAATTAAAGCTCATGCAAATATATCATAATAAAACTCATAAATAATGATGTGATCAAATAAAAAAATATAAATTCCTCTAATATATTAATAGTATTTAAGTGATAATTGATTAATGTAAATATTTAATGAATATGGATATGCAGATTTAAAAACCCCAAATGTAGGAAATCAATCACGGAATGGTTCTATCTCAATTAGACCATAAAACAATAATAATCATTCACACTAACTCACATGCATTCACAGAGCTCTTTAATAAAAAATGAAAAATGTTCTTTCACATTAAAAATAATAATAATAAAATATATATAAAAATATAGATACACAGTTAATACAGATATAAGGAAATTCAATATTAAGAGTGTTGTTGTCAATGGTTACATGCCCTCTTGTTGACCAACTTATCTTCATTTTGAGGCCACCACAAACTCACCTTTAAGCTACTCTAATATTTAAACACCTATACATGTATTGAGGATAACAAATACAAAAAAAGCCCGTATTTCATTCAAATTAGAATTAGGGACAGCAGAATACAGTTATCGCTATAACAAACTGTTAATAAGTATGACCTCAAGTAAAATCTAGCATACATTCAGTATATAATGCGATTAGCTTAATTACCCAGAGTATTATATTATAAGGTATTCAGCCATACACAGGCAGTCTCTCTTAATAGGTATACACCCATAAGTAACACAGGTGGGTCTGGCCATCCAATAGCAAGATAGCATAGTCTATATTATTTTGAGTAGGGCATTAGGGCAGTATTCTGTCTATGATTAAGGCTCTAAAGGAGCTGAAACGCGTCAGACGCCCACCACAGCCCCTTTCTTGCTGTTCATTATAGCCATTGTCTGATACACATATCTTAGAAGCTTTTATTTAGTGCTAATAAAGTTTCAATTTTGCTTTGAGCTCCCTGTCCGGACCTTTTTCTTTGATTTACCATAGTTCTATAGCGATGGAGATCGCTATCACGGACATAGCTTGGCTGTGAACTCAAAGTTTTCCTTTGGCATTTACCTTTTTGGAAGCAGAGCGTTGCTCGGAACACACACGCTGCTGAAACCAAGGAGTGACGTCATCAGCAGCGGACGGAGGACACACGCTGCAAGCACACGCTGCGGATACACGCTGCAAGGCACACGCTGAGGGCTCACAGAGCCGAGAGCGGTACAGCGCACCAGCAGACAGATTTGGGAGAAGAGAGAGGAACAGAGTACAAAACGGATTAACAGGTACCGCACAATACGGACTGTCATTTAATACCTTTTATGTTTCACAAAGTTGATTGTTGATAAAAGGACACTGATTATGAATTCTGTATTTTTACCGGGTATTACATCCATACAAGTACTTTTGCAATCATAAATCTCTCCACAACCTCATCGACCTTTGCTTTACCTCATATACCATTAAGATCACGCTCACCCAAATAGCAGTAATATAATTTCTACCTGTATAAGACTGAACCCACATTATTCTTTCTTCATATTATAAGTAATCACTTACAACAGTCTCCGGGTAGATCTTGCTATCATAATCTGAAGCCTCAGAAATTTACAGGAAAATCTTCAAACACTGACACATGGACTTTTACTGTTAATTTGTGACAGTGGAAAGCACACATTAGCATATAAAAGCTTCCATAATAGATCAACAGACATGGCTCAACAGTATTATTCAATGCAGACGATTGCTAATTTTGAGGGTAATAGACCCTCCCTAGAAGAGACTTTTGAGAACAAATTGGATATGATTGATATCAGTGATGCCTTCATGTCTATGGAGAGGGCTCTGTTAAGTGAATACAAATTATGGTGGGATAAACGCTCACTAGAGAAATATATGTCCCTATCCATGGTTCCTAGGGGCTTACGTTTGAGAAAATACCCCACCTTTCTGATTCCTGACGACAAGTTCATTCAAGAATGGAATATAATTCTATCAGAATGCTCTCTCCGACTGATGGCACTCATTGTACAACACAAAGAGAAAAAACTAGCGGAAGCAAGAGAACATATAGAAGAAGTACAGAGGGATCTCAACACATTCATGAACCATCCTGACTACCCGAAACTTGACGGAATCCTACAATCCACGGTGGACAAAGCAAAGAAGGAAATGGATAACATTAAATTCAAGAAATACTCCAGAGATTTGGAGGACTATAAAGGTCACAAAGTATACAACTGGAAAACAAGAAAATTTCCAAAGAGAAAATCTGGAAACAAAAAGATGCTCCAGGGAAAAGGAGAAAACAAGCCCCAGAAACGGGTTTCATTCTCTGACACTGATCCTGAATCAAATGAGGATGACGACCTGCAGGACTTTGTCAATTTCATGACTAGTGAACAGTCCTCAGAAGATGATGGCCGAGTACTAGACCAGACGCCTATGGCCATAACCAATATGGTCCCCCCTGCTCCCCAATTAACCCATGTTAATATACCACCGCCTGATACTACACCTTCCACTCAAATATATGAGCCAATGGGTGCACTGGTTAGTAATAGTCAGTTAGAACCCCCAAAGCCACCTAGAGGTAACAAATATAAAAAAGCACAGGTTACCCCTAAAACAGATTCTAAGGCAAATCAGCAGGTTTTTCAGGTGGCAATAGGCCAAGAGGAAGGAGGAGGAAGAGGAATTCTCAGACAGGCCCAAAAGAGGGAACAATACCCACTAAGGAGAGCCAAGCAGGGCAACAGATACAGAGATCAAATGTGATTAATTTATCTAGTGTCCCATTAACTAAACCAGAGGAAGAAGTACTTAGTTTAGGCCTTAATTTTGTACCATCCACTAAATTTAATGTCTTCAACACACTGTTAGATTTAAACAGGTTTATCCGTAGTCTTACACTCAACAAGTTCTATAAACTCAATCCCATTGAGGACATAGACACCAGAGTTCCAGACACTACACCACAACATGATTACTTCAACATAACAGAAGCTACTGATTTTTTAAACCTCTATACACTAGAAAGGGAGGGTTTGACTGAGGAGGCAATCATTGACTCCCATAAGGGCTACAAGCCCAAGTCTATTTTTTACCCTACACAATGTAGGGGCATTGCCCTAGAGTCGTTTCAACGACGTATGGAGGAAGATCTGGTAGCACTAGATCGGAAGCATAAAGCCACGACAAGTAACTTGACAAGAAGTCAAAGATTGGCTCTGTACAAATTGCGGAAGAGAGAAGACATTATAGTGAAACTGTTGGATAAGGGGGGGTCTGTTGTTGTGCTGGATCGAAATTATTATATTTCCGAGGCACACAGACAACTCCAGGACCGAGAGGTCTACGAAAAGTTACCAGGAGACCCCACACGACTTTTTGGAGCCTTATTATTAGATCTACTAGATGATGGTAGGCACCAAGGCCTACTCGATGATGACACCCTTGATTTCCTGAACACCAAACACCCAGTGGTGCCGATATTCCATCACCTCCCCAAGGTACACAAGTCCTTGGAGGAGGTGAAATGACGGCCCATAGTTTCAGGAATAGGGTCACTCCTTGAGAATTTGGGCAACTGGCTCGAATCATTACTTCAACCACTGGTCTATAAATTACCGTCGTTTCTAAGAGACACCAAACACCTGTTAAACATATTAAGCACCTGCCAATGGGATGACCGTATGTCTTGGTTGGCTGTTGATGTGGTAGGGCTGTACTCGGCCATCCCACATGAGCAAGGTCTAATAGCTACGTGCTATATGCTCGACAGTTTTAGTGACTACTCTGTTAACTTGAAGAATTACATCCTCCAGGTACTGAAATTTTCATTGACACACAACTATTTTGAGTTTTTGGGAGATCATTACCTACAGAAGAGAGGCACGGCCATGGGGGCCAAATTTGCCCCCGCCTATGCCAACATCTTCATGGGCTATTGGGAGCACCGTTACATCTACAGTGACCAAAACCCATTCCTCAAATCCCATATTGGATATAAAAGGTACATTGATGATCTCCTAATCGTGTGGTCTGGCACACAGCCAGACAGTAAATTGTTTGTTGATTATTTAAACAATAATGAAATGGGATTACATTTTACTTATACTTTTGAGAAAAAAGAAATTCCTTTTTTGGATTTAGATCTAACTGGAGTCCCAGGGGAAAACAGAGTAGTCACTTCACTGTACGTCAAACCGATTTCATCCAATACTTACATGCCAAAAGCAATCATCCGCCGCATACCAGCTATGGAATAGCTAAAGGACAATTCTTGCGAATCCGGCGTAACTGCTCAGAGGATGATGGCTTTTTGGCAGAAAGTGAAAAACTAACTCAGAGATTGTTGGAGCGAGGTTACGACATCAAAGTGGTGCACAAAGCACTCGAAGATGTCAAACATCTCGACAGGAATTCTTTACTTGAGACCAAAACAGTAACAAAGGAAGCTAGAAAAAAGCCTACCTTTGTGACTACCTATAGTCCGCAGTATTATTCAATTTGTAAAATACTGCGCAAAAATTTGCCAATTCTGTTGGGAGATGATTTCCTTAAGGATGACATCAAAGACGGCTGCTTTTGTGTAGCAAGACGAAATATAACTATTGGCAATCAAATTTCGCCATCAATGCTCAAAAAACCAAAACCACAAAGTACCTGGCTTTCACAGAAGGGACCCTATAAGTGTGGCAATAGTACCTGCAAGGCCTGTGGCTTTGTCATTACGGGGAAACTTTTTCAATCTTTGGCCACACAAAAAGTGTACTCACTATCACAATGCACTAACTGTAGATCGACCTTTGTGATCTACATGATTACATGCAGTGCTTGTAAAAAGCAATACATAGGATGTACCTCCCGGGAAGCCAGGGAGAGGATCCGTGCCCACCTCAATGACATTGAAAGGGGGATAACACCCACTGGCGCCTCTAAACACTTTGTGGAAGAGCACAACAATGATGTAAGCACATTCACCTGGACTGTGATTGACCAGATAAAAAGGAAGCCAAGAGGTGGGGATAAATTGAAGGACCTTCTTGCTAAAGAAGTGTTCTGGATCTTCACCCTAGGTAGTCGGCAACCTACTGGCTTAAATATTGAGACGGATTTAATCAATCATTGGTAATTGATTGCCTCTTATCCACTCTCATATAAATTAAATTGCAGTATCGAAATAAGTTAAAGAGATAAAAAAGTTTCGTTCCGCACATAAGTATCATAATATACTAATGTAAATATTTAATCTTCTGCAAGTAAACAAACATTGTTTCTCTTTTCTTCAATTTGTCCGTATATTTGTTCACCTAATCAAATAAGGTTGACCAACACAAGGGCATTGTTCAATTGCTATACAACAACACTTGGTTCTGTAAAGATACACAGTTAATACAGATATAAGGAAATTCAATATTAAGAGTGTTGTTGTCAATGGTTACATGCCCTCTTGTTGACCAACTTATCTTCATTTTGAGGCCACCACAAACTCACCTTTAAGCTACTCTAATATTTAAACACCTATACATGTATTGAGGATAACAAATACAAAAAAAGCCCGTATTTCATTCAAATTAGAATTAGGGACAGCAGAATACAGTTATCGCTATAACAAACTGTTAATAAGTATGACCTCAAGTAAAATCTAGCATACATTCAGTATATAATGCGATTAGCTTAATTACCCAGAGTATTATATTATAAGGTATTCAGCCATACACAGGCAGTCTCTCTTAATAGGTATACACCCATAAGTAACACAGGTGGGTCTGGCCATCCAATAGCAAGATAGCATAGTCTATATTATTTTGAGTAGGGCATTAGGGCAGTATTCTGTCTATGATTAAGGCTCTAAAGGAGCTGAAACGCGTCAGACGCCCACCACAGCCCCTTTCTTGCTGTTCATTATAGCCATTGTCTGATACACATATCTTAGAAGCTTTTATTTAGTGCTAATAAAGTTTCAATTTTGCTTTGAGCTCCCTGTCCGGACCTTTTTCTTTGATTTACTATATATATATATATATATATATATATATATATATATATATATATACAAATTCTATGAGGCCTATGTATCATAGGTCTTGCGGACCTGATCCGACAGTGTGGATCAGGTCCGCAAGACCACGCCGGATGCGGAGAGCAATACGCTCTCCATATTCAGCATTGCACCAGCAGCTCACAAGAGCTGCTGGTGCAACGCTGCCCCCTGCAGACTCGTGGCCAATCAGCTGCCAGCAGGGGGGTGTCAATCAACCCGATCGTACTCGATTGGGTTGAATTCCGGCGATTCCTGTCCGCCTCATCAGAGCAGGCGGACAGGGTTATGGAGCAGCGGTCTTTAGATTGCTGCTACATAACTGCTGTTTCTGGCTTTGCCTGAAGGCTCGCCAGAAACGCGGGGCGTCAAGCTCCATTCGGAGCTTGATAGATAGGCCCCTATAAAACAAGATTGTGCAAATGGAAAATACCACTGGCGCTTATAAGATAATAAGCTAGGATTTATACTACCGTTACAAAGTGTGACTTATCTAAGTGTATTGTATAAAGAATATTCTTGCGTGAATCAAATGTGTTTGAGTCTCTAAAAGGTATATAGAATAAGTGAAAAAATATGTAGAGAAATTATCTATAGAGGTGTATCAATGTATTCAATAAATAAGTCTGTATCTGCAGACAATATAACTGGTGTCCGTAAAATAAGGAGATAAATGTGATGAATAAGTCTTTATATACAGACACTATAAATGGTGTCCGTTAATATAAATGGTGTCCGTAAAATAAGGAGATAGATGTAGATAAGTATGTATATACAGACAATATAAATAGTGTCCGTGAGTATAAATGGTGTCCGTACAATAAAGAGATAGATGTGATAGACAAGTCTGTATATATAGACAAAATAAATGGTGTCCGTTAATATAAATGGTGTCCGTAAAATAAGGAGATAGATATGATAGATATAAATACCTTATTTAATAAACTTAAAACATATATAAAAAGCGATAACAAATGAATTAGAACATAGGGACGTCTCCCTATAAGCAAGTGGGTATATAGTCACTTGGCCTTACAAGAATTTAAGGCAATGAAAAGTATAAAACTTGATTAATATCGCCACTTTGGGTGTGTAACAGTCATATTATGCAAACCGTAAGGTACCTTACAAATGTCCGTTGAGGATCGGAGACACTTCTGAGCTGATGTACCGCTTCTTTGAGCGTCCTTTTGTGTCGTACTCTGATACAAAAAACACAAGCCTCTGATGCTATTGGTTGTTGGAAGTCACACCTCTCTTTTGATAGGCTGTGAGGGTGCACGCTGGATTTTATGCGTGTGAAGATTTAGATGGTCTTTTAACGAGATGTTTGGATGCAGCTGTTAGGATTCTGCTTCGGCAAGCTAAAGCAAAGAGACTTGCAATATTAGGAATCCGCTGTTGTAGTAATGAAGTTTTCTATTCAATCATTAGCTGATCGGATCCTTGGTCCTCCTTATGGCTTTTGCTCCCAAATCATAGAAATTAAAGAGTCCACTTGAGGGGCTGGATCGCAGCTTATAAGTGTAGAATGAATGTAGGTATATCCAAATGTTGAAGTACAAAGGTCTGGAGTAAATTCTATGCGTTTCACCCTCTGAGGGCTTTATCAAGATACTCCAGACAGGTTAGGTGCACCCTTATAAAGGTGATTCTTGCATTCTGATTGGTTAAGTGATCAAGGTGGTTTAGTAAATTTCATAAAGGCACACCTTCTTCAATTTAAGGTGGACTTTAGGGTTATAATCATTTTGTATATAAAGGGAGTATTTAAAAGTTAGAGCTACATATATGATCTTCTAAACATTTGTCTTGCTATACAACAATTATAGCAATGATTATTAACATATCTAATAAAAAAGATAAAAATAAACAGACATGGGATGTCTGAATTAGTTCAAAACATAAACTAAGTAATGACTAGTACCAGGATTTGTAGGATAAGTTGAAAGTGTATATATATATATATATATATATATATATATATATATATATATATATATATATATATATATATATATATATATATATATATATAAAATTAAACCTGGACCTAAAAAATAAAAATTTGTTATAAAATAATAAAATATAAAATTTAAATAAAATGCATTTTAAATAAAATGCTTATATATATAGAGAGACAATCTCATGGTGGGTAAGAGTAAAGAAAGATATGTGTGGGTTTTAAGTGTATGTATATATATATATATATATACACATATATATATATATATATATATATATATATATATATATATATATATTTATATCAGCATATGTTAACATATAAATAGTGGAGAACAAACTTCACTAAAGGACAACTCACAATTGAAAAGCCTACAGTACTTAAGGGGGACATACGTGTGATTCCACTCGTTATGTTTATGGAAGAATATGTAGAATTTATAAAAATATAGAGATTTCTAATTCTGAATTTAATCCTAGGGGCTGAAGGGTCTGTAATGTATATATGGTCTCAGATTCCATTCTAAGGAGTTCTACCTCTAGATTCCCTCCCCTCCAATTAGGTGTAATCTTTTTAATCCCCCAAAATTTAAAGTCTGACAGATTATTGTTATGTTTTTCTTTGAAATGCTGGTACCAATATGTATCTTTTTTGCCTTTTTCAATTGTCCAAAGGTGTTCTCGGATTCTTTCCCTAAGGGTTCTGGTTGTTTCTCCAATGTATTGTTTATTACATGTGCATTGTGTCATGTATATCACCCCTTTATCTTGGCATCTAAAAGTGCAATCTATTTCGTATATTTTTCCTGTTTGTGTGGACATGTAGTTTTTTGTTTTACAACTATATTGGCAGGACTTGCATCCAAAGCAAGGAAAAAATCCCTTAATGTCATTACCTAATAAACTAATTGGAGAAACAACCAGAACCCTTAGGGAAAGAATCCGAGAACACCTTTGGTGTATAGTGGTGTATAGCAAGACAAATGTTTAGAAGATCATATATGTAGCTCTAACTTTTAAATACTCCCTTTATATACAAAATGATTATAACCCTAAAGTCCACCTTAAATTGAAGAAGGTGTGCCTTTATGAAATTTACTAAACCGCCTTGATCACTTAACCAATCAGAATGCAAGAATCACCTTTATAAGGGTGCACCTAACCTGTCTGGAGTATCTTGATAAAGCCCTCAGAGGGTGAAACACGTAGAATTTACTCCAGGCGTTTGTACTTCAGCATTTGGATATACCTACATTCATTCTACACTTATAATCTGCGATCCAGCCCCTCAAGTGGACTCATTAATTTCTATGATTTGGGAGCAAAAGCCATAAGGAGGACCAAGGATCTGATCAGCTAATGACTGAATAGAAAACTTCATTACTACAACAGTGGTTTCCTAATATTGCAAGTCTCTTTGCTTAAGCTTGCCGAAGCAGAATCCTAACAGCTGCATCCAAACATCTTGTTAAAAGACCATCTAAATCTTCACACGCATAAAATCCAGCGTGCACCCTCACAGCCTTTCAAAAGAGAGGTGTGACTTCCAACAACCAATAGCATCGGAGGCTTGTGTTTTTTGTATCAAGCCGCAAAAGAGTACGACACACAAGGACGCTCAAAGAAGCGGTACATCAGCTCAGAAGTGTCTCCGATCCTCAACGGACATTTGTAAGGTACCTTATGGTTTGCATAATATGACTGTTACACACCCAAAGTGGCGATATTGATCAAGTTTTATACTTTTCATTGCCTTAAATTCTTGTAAGGCCAAGTGACTATATACCCACTTGCTTATAGGGAGATGTCCCTATGTTCTAATTCATTTGTTATCGCTTTTTATATATGTTTTAAGTTTATTAAATAAGGTATTTATATCTATCATATCTATCTCCTTATTTTACGGACACCATTTATATTAACGGACACCATTTATTTTGTCTATATATACAGACTTGTCTATCACATCTATCTCTTTATTGTACGGACACCATTTATACTCACGGACACTATTTATATTGTCTGTATATAAAGACTTATCTACATCTATCTCCTTATTTTATGGACACCATTTATATTAATGGACACCATTTATAGTGTCTGTATATACAGACTTATTCATTACATTTATCTCCTTATTTTACGGACACCAGTTATATTGTCTGCAGATACAGACTTATTTATTGAATACATTGATACACCTGTATAGATAATTTCTCTACATATTTTTTCACTTATTCTATATACCTTTTAGAGACTCAAACACATTTGATTCACGCAAGAATATTCTTTATACAATACACTTAGATAAGTCACACTTTGTAACAGTAGTATAAATCCTAGCTTATTATCTTATAAGCGCCAGTGGTATTTTCCATTTGCACAATCTATTTTAACCCAAACTACTGAGGAGGAGTAGTTTCGTTTCCGCTAGGCATTTAGGAATTATAGTAAGCGCCAACTCTCTTCCCATCACATCACTACTATCCCTATAAAACAAGCAAAACAGCAGCAGTGCCAGCATGGAGAGGGAGAGCCTTTTCTGAGTAAAAAATGAAAAATGATCTTTCACATAAAATATATATATATATATATATATATATATATATATATATACAGGTGGCCCTCGTTTTACAACGGTTCAATTGACACCGTTTCAGAATAACAACCTTTTTTCCCAGTCATGTGACTGCTATTGAAAATCATTGAGAAGCAGTGCATTTATTAAAATAGCCAGTACGTGGAGCTGCCCGCTTGTGTTTCCGCAAAGCCAAGCAAGCTGAAATTAATCCGTTTAACCAGACCTGAGCTATCGGGCAGATTTCAAAGGAACAAGATCTTCCTGTCTATAAATCAGTCCAGATTGGAATGCATAGAAAGAACTGTTTGCAGAAAAAAATGCAAGTGAAGCCTGTGTTGTGTGATTATTTTATTAGGTTTATAATGCTGTTTAGCAAATGTTTTTGTTCATTTAACTTAGTTTAATTATATATTCTGTTTTGTGTAATAATTTTATTAGGTTTTTCGGACCTACATGGTCCTTAATCATGCATAGTTAAAACATAGTAAAACACACATTTAAAAAGGGTGATCTAACCAATCAAATTTCAGCTCATTTTATTAATTGCATTAACCCATACCTATCCAGGTATGGAGATACAAATATTTACTTTTTCTATTAGTGGCCTCTAGTGGTGCCAAACTGGATGTCACCCTAATTCAATACCAAAATTCATAAAAACAAATACAGATCATAGTCCCTATTCAGACCATAAGGATGTAGTGTATTTAATTTCTTGATCCACCAGACCTCTTTTTGTTTTAATTTAAGTTCTCTGTCACCCCCTCTCCTATGTATAGGGATATGGTCAATGACTTGGAAGCGCAACTGACTAACTGTGTGTCCCATTTCAGTAAAATGTGCAGATACTGGTAAAGACATATCTTTAGATTTTATTGATGCCTTGTGCTGACTAAACCAATCCCTGGCGGCCTGGGTGGTCTCTCCGATGTAACAGAGGCCACATGGACATTTAAGTAGATAGATTACATAATTGGTCTGACAAGTATATAGACCATTGATAGTATACTGTTTGCGCTTATCATTCTGTGCCAAAAATTTACCTCTAATTACTGAATTACACTGAGCACAGTGGAGACATGGATAACATCCTTTATTAGGAGTGGTCAGATAGTTAATTTCGGGCGATTTTGGTGGATCAAGAAATTAAATACACTACATCCTTATGGTCTGAATAGGGACCTTGATCTGTATTTGTTTTTATGAATTTTGGTATTGAATTAGGGTGACATCCAGTTTGGCACCACTAGAGGCCACTAATAGAAAAAGTAAATACTTGTATCTCCATACCTGGATAGGTATGGGTTAATTCAATTAATAATATGAGCTGAAATTTGATTGGTTAGATCACCTTTTTAAATGTGTGTTTTACTATGTTTTAACTATGCATGATTAAGGACCATGTAGGTCCGAAACGTCGCTGTTTTAATGGTTGTGATATCACCAATAAAGAAATAATTCACCTTTAAGAATATTGATGCAGTGGTGCTGTTACTTTCTACATATGGACTATATATATATATATATATATATATATATTTATATATATATATATATATATATATATATATATATACATACATACAAATTCTATAAAACAAGCAAAACAGCAGCATCACCAGCAGGGAGCACCTCTCTCTGAGTATTAGTCACAGTTAATTCATATCCCAATAAGAAAGTGAATATACAAACGCTCTATAGCGCAGAAAAAATGTGTCCTTGTCAATAGAGGCTAGATATGATTCATTGTATCAAACAAACGTAATCCTTGTATAGAAAAAATATATTAAGGATTATGAGCTTGGGTATTTTGTGTACACAATATAACTGATGAAAGACCAAGAGTAGTTATAACAAAGTTCGTAGTCTTCTTGCTCATTACTGAACAGCTGTGTACAGGTGCCGGTTATAGACCGCTTGAGTTCTGGCTACTTTGTAAATAACATAAGGCCGGTTATAGACAGCATAAATACTGGCTACTTTGTAAGCAACATAAGGCCGGTTATAGACAGTGTGAATACTGGCTACTTTGTAAGTAACATAAGGCTGGTTATAGACAGCATAAGTACTGGCTACTTTGTAAGTAACATAAGGCCGGTTATAGACAGCATAAGTACTGGCTACTTTGTAAGTAACATAGGGCCGGTTATAGACAGCATAAGTACTGGGTACTTTGTAAGTAACATAAGGCCGGTTATAGACAGCGTGAGTACTGGCAACTTTGTAAGTAACATAAGGCCGGTTATAGACAGCATAAGTACTGGGTACTTTGTAAGTAACATAAGGCCGGTTATAGACAGCATGAGTACGGCTACTTTGTAAGTAACATAAGGACGGTTATAGACAGCATAAGTACTGGCTACTTTGTAAGTAACATAAGGCCGGTTATAGACAGCTTGAGTACTGGCTACTTTTTAAATAACATAAGGCCGGTTATAGACAGCATAAGTACTGGCTACTTTGTAAGTAACATAAGGCCGGTTATAGACAGCGTGAGTGCTGACTACTTTGTAAATAACATAAGGCCGGTTATAGACAGCATAAGTACTGGCTGCTTTGTAAGTAACATAAGGCCGGTTATAGACAGCATAAGTACTGGCTACTTTGTAAGTAACATAAGGCCGGTTATAGACAGCATAAGTACTGCCTACTTTGTAAGTAACATAAGGCCGGTTATAGACAGCGTGAGTACTGGCTACTTTGTAAATAAAATAAGGCCGGTTATAGACAGCATAAGTACTGGCTACTTTGTAAGTAACATAAGGCCGGTTATAGACAGCGTGAGTACTGGCTACTTTGTAAGTAACATAAGGCCGGTTATAGACAGCATAAGTACTGGCTACTTTGTAAGTAACATAAGTTTATGAGTAGGACTCTAGCTATGGGTTTAACCCATTTGATGGTTTTAAACCTATAGGGCCAGATTAAAAGTTTAGCAATACTGATTGTGTGGGGCGCATTTTCTGGGGTTTGACTTTGCACACTTAATCCAAAATACTGTTTTCTCTTTTAACACTTTTGAAAACCTGGTATTAACTGTTATTCCTTGCGATTATGCACCTTCAAATGCTATAGAAATAAATACATGGTGGTTGAATGAAGGCTTAGTAAAGGTAAAACATACAGTCAATAAGAATAAAAATAATTTGAGGGATAAGGTAAATGGTATGAAAAGAAACGTGCTATAATAGTTTATGCATCCAAACTATCTGACATGAATACTGTAGTGGGCACCATTCTAGCACTAACCCAATAAATATTAATCATTGACTTGCAATTTGAGTGCAAAAACATAACCAATAGGAATTGCACACTATCTATCAGTGATGTATTCAAGTCTTTTAGTCCAAGGGGCTAATTCATCAAACTCCATATGGAGCTGTATGCAGCTGTTTCCGCACGAGCCTTCAGGCTCACCGGAAACACGAGTTAAGAAGCAGCAGTCTTAAGACCACTGCTCCTTAACTGGATCCGCCGCCTCTGAGCGGCGTACAGCAATCAACCTGATCGAATATGATCGGGTTGATTGACACCACCTGCTAGCGGCAAATCTGCAGGGAACGGCATTGCACAAGTAGTTCACTAGAGCTGCTTGTGCAATGCTGAATGCCGACAGCGTATGCTGTCCGCATTCAGCTATGTCTGGCGGACATGATACACTGCAGCGTATAATGTCGGCCAGGCATTGTTAAATCAGCCCTAATGAGTCTTGAACAATTAAGAGTAGAGGTTTGGCTATGACAGTTCTAAGTTTTATTTACCTTAATATTATCCAGGTTTTTTTTGTCACATAGTCTGGCCAAGTGGCCAAGCTCAAGAGTAGACTAACTAGGCATATGGATCTTCAACTTTATACAAGTATCCTTGTTTTTATGACATATTACATTGTAACATTGTTTTTATATTCTATACATTTTAATAACTATATTCTATTTCTATTTTTTTAACAATATTGTTTGAGCACTGCTTTGTATCTATTGTTATAAATCCTATTTTTTGAATGTTTTGTTTTGTTTTTTTTAAGACTGGCAGCTTTAATAACTAGATATGGATCTTTATCTCTCTTTCTTGTGGTATTGCTGCTACTTTGTGTTTTATGTTATAATCACTGTTACCTAAATGTTCTTTGACTTCTATGTTTGATATTGTTTCCGTATTATTTGATCACTCTATCTCCAGTATAGCTTTATTCCTAGTTGGCTACAATATAGTGCCCCAGACACATGCACACTACCTTCCTACGCTCTTCAAAAAGAACTCCATGAGAACAAAGTAAACGTAATAACTGAATTATATTGGAAACTTTGTTTAATTGTATGCTGAATCTGATTAATGAAACAAAAAAAATGGGGTAAATGTAACTTTAACAACTTAAGATCTCTAAAAGAATTTAAAAGGATACCTATTTCTGTTATCAATATTTCTCTCTTTCTGTTAAGTTTATTTGGAAACAAAATATATCTTTTTTAAAGTTACTGTCAGTCAATCCCATACAATTACTTTATAGAGGGGCAAATTAAGCATATGCCATTCACACTTTGTGGTATGACAATACAGTATTTATTAAGACTTCTACTTAGTTCATAGTTGCCAATTATTTTCCTTCATTACTGATATTTATGAAGAACATGAGACTTGAAACACAAATAACAACTGCAAAAGAATATATTGGATCCCTACAGACTGATCAACCCATTGAGGATTTTACAAGCTAGAGTTCTGTAAATACAACTCTCACACCACGAATGATTTCTTTCCAATGGAATATCCAAGAGCTCCCATTTCTCAAAGAATTCTTATATAACTGCAGTCTGTTTGTCAGGAACAAAATGCATGATAAGTATTTTTTTGCTTAGGGCAATTCCATAAAAAAAGTAAATTGTAGCTTTAGAAATGCTTTTCTACAAAGATATAATGAGCCCCTCTGGAAGCAATATTCATTTAATATCTAGTGTCATAGAAAATGTAAGTTATTGGAGCTTTAATACTGACTATTAACCCATGATGGATTTAAGTTCCCCTCTCTGTATTACTGTGAAGAGGAAAAAAATAAGTACATAAAACAAATAGCATTCTCAGTATTTTATTATACATTGATTGATCATATCTGCTGAATGTTGCATGACCTCAGATACCTCTATTAGGAACTAGTATTTATTACATATGTTAATTCAATATTTCAGTTAAATATATGTTTGTAGTGAAATAGCATTCCTATAACATGCATGCTAAACTTACAAAATGTATGATGAGGAAACAATGGATATAGAAGTGACTATGGAATGGTAACCAATGACAAACATTGTTTAAAGGAATTTACAATATAAGACCTCCCCCAGGGAATCTTATAATATGGAGGTGTAATAAAAACTTCAAAACGGATCATTGAAATCTTCTACCAATATTAACTAACCTAGTGGTATAATGGAATTACACTAGACGTGTATTTGAACTTGGAGAAATTAAAAAAAAATATTTTGCTGTATTATTTGCATTCATTTTAAAAAAAAAAGTTATTATTATTATTATTATCAGGTATTAGTAGAGTGCCAACAGATTCCGCAGCGCTATAAGCATAGGCGGTATACAAGATGACATTTACAGGGATCAAATGGGTAGAGGGCCATGCCGAGAGTTGCACTGTTGTAGTCGGCGCTTATGAAGGTGATCTACAAACACTGGGCTCATAGGCTTACATTCTAGGGGGTTCAAGGGGAAAGCAATGAAGTTAGGAAAGGTTAGTGTAGGTTGTATGCATCCCTGAATATTAGAGTCTTTAGGGAGCGCTTGAAACTGTTAAAACTAGGGGAGAGTCTTATGGAGCGAGGTAGAGAGTTCCACAAGATGGGAGCCAGTCTGGAGAAGTCCTGTAAACGGGAATGTGAGAAAGTAACAAGAGAGGAGGAGAGGAGGAGATCGTGAGTAGAGCTAAGGGGACGGGAGGGAGAGTATCTGGAGACAAGGTCTGAAATGTAGGGGGGAGCAGTGCAGTTGAGGGCAAGAGGAAGCCAGTGAAGGGATTGGCAGAGAGGTGCAGCAGATGAAGAGCGACGTGTAAGGAAGATGAGCCTGGCAGAGGCATTCATTATGGATTGTAAATAAGCTAGGTGGCAGATAGGGAGACCAGAGAGGACAGAGTTGCAATAGTTGAGGCGGGAAAGGATGAGAGAGTGGATTAAAATCTTACACCTAGATTACGAGTTTTGCGTTAGAGGCTGTGCGGTGTTAACAAGCAGTTTTCCCTCACCGCTCACTTCGTTGAGGACTTCAGCCCGGCTTGGATGAAGACTTCTCCCGGTAAGTCGATCTTCAGGGAGTTAGTTTTAGGTTTTTTTAAGGGTGTATTGGGTGGGTTTTATTTTTAGGTTAGGGACTTTGGGCTGTAAAAGAGCTAACTACCCTTTTAAGGGAAATGCCCATCCAAATGCCCTTTACAGGGCAATGGGGAGCTTAGGTTTTTTTAGATAGTATTTTATTTGGGGGGTTGGTTGTGTGGGTGGTGGGTTTTACTGTTGGGGGGGTTGTTTGTATTTTTTTTTTACAGGTAAAGGAGCTGATTACTTTGGGGCAATGCCCCACAAAAGGCCCTTTTAAGGGCTATTGGTAGTTTAGTTTAGGCTAGGGTTTTTTTATTTTGGGGGTTTATTTTAATAGGGCTATTAGATTAGGTGTAATTAGTTTAAATATCTGTAATTTGTTTATTATTTTCTGTAATTTAGTGTTTGCTTTTTTGTACTTTAGCTAATTTAATTTAATTTAGCAAATTGTATGTCATTTATTTAATTGTATTTAATTTAGTTAATTTATTTAATTATAGTGTAGTGTTAGGTGTTATTGTAACTTAGGTTAGGTTTTATTTTACAGGTACTTTTGTATTTATTTTAGCTAGGTAGTTAGGAAATAGTTAATATCTATTTAATATCTATTCTACCTAGTTAAAATAAATACAAACTTGCCTGTGAAATAAAAATAAACCCTAAGATAGCTACAATGTAACTATTAGTTATATTGTAGCTAGCTTAGGGTTTATTTTATAGGTAAGTATTTAGTTTTAAATAGGAATAATTTAGTTAATGATAGGAATATTTATTTAGATTTATTTAAATTATATTTAAGTTAGGGGGTGTTAGGTTTAGGGTTAGACTTAGGTTTAGGGGTGAATAACTTTAATATAGTGGCGGCGACATTGGGGGTGGCAGATTAGGGGATAATAGATATAATGTAGAGTAGGTGTCGGCGATGTTGGGGGCAGCAGATTAGGGATTCATAAATATAATGTAGATGGCGGCGGTGTCCGGAGCGGCAGATTAGGGGTTAATGATATAATGTAGGTGTCGGCAACATTGGGGAAGGCAGATTAGGGGTTAATAGATATAATGTAGGTGTCGGCGATGTTGGGGGCAGCAGATTAGGGGTTCATAAATATAATGTAGGTGGCGGCGGTGTCGGAGCGGCTGATTAGGGGTTAATAATATAATGTAGGTGTCAGCGACATTGGGGAAGGCAGATTAGGGGTTAATAGATATAATGTAGGTGTCGGCGATGTTGGGGGCAGCGGATTAGGGGTTCATAAATAAAATGTAGGTGGCGGCGGTGTCCAGAGCGGCAGATAAGGGGTTAAAAATTTTATGATAGTGTTTGCAATGCGGGAGGGCCTCAGTTTAGGGGTTAATAGGTAGTTTATGGGTGTTAGTGTACTTTTAAGCACTTTAGCTATGAGTTTTATGCTACAGCGTTGTAATGTAAAACTCATAACTACTGACTTTTAAATGCGTTAGGGATCTTGACAGGGTAGGGTGTACCGCTCACTTTTTGGCCTCCCAGGACAGACTCGTATTACCGGCGCTATGGAAGTCCCATAGAAAAAAGAAGTTTACATAAGTTGTTTTGCGGTAAGGCCAAAGAAGTGTGCGGTACACCTAAACCTTCAAGACTTGTAATACCAGCGGGCGTAAAAAAGCAGCGTTAGGACGCTGCTTTTTTACCCTAATGCACAACTCGGAATCTAGCCAAATGTTTTGTCTTGTGTAAGGAAATGCCTAATTTTAGAGATGTTTTTAAGGTGGAAGTGGCAGACTTTAGCCAAGTCAAGTGTGACCCCAAGGCATCGGGCATGAGGGGTAGGGGTAATGATGGAATTATCAATAGTTATAGAAAATTGGAGGAAGTGAGTTGCAGAAGTTGTTTTGCAGAGAGGGCAGTGGGATTGTCAAAAGGGATGTTAAAGTCACCAAGAATGAGGGCAGGGGTGTCTGAGGAGAGGAAACACAAGTTATGGAGCAGCGGTCTAAAGACCGCTGCTCCATAACCCTGTCCGCCTGCTCTGATGAGGCAGACAGGAATTGCCGGAAATCAACCCAATCGAGTACGATTGGGTTGATTTATACCTCCCTGCTGGCAGGTGATTGGCCGCGAGTTTGCAGAGGGCGGCGTTGCACCAGCAGCTCTTGTGAGCTGCTGGTGCAATGCTGAATACGGAGAGTGTATTCAGCATGTTTTTAAGGTGGAAGCGGCAGGCTTTAGCCAATGACTGAATGTGAGGAGTGAAAGAAAGATCTGAGTCAAATGTGACCCCGAGACATCGGGCATGCGGGGTAGGGGTAATGATGGAGTTGTCAACAGTTATAAAGAGATTGGGGGTGGAGAGTTTAGAAGAAGGGGGGAAAATAAGGAGCTCAGTTTTGGAGAGATTTAGCTTGTGGTAGTGAGAGGACATTCAGTTGGATGTATAGCTGCCGTATGCCATAGTTTCAACCTCCTTCAAATTTTACTGTCTTAACTTATCTCACACTGACCAGACCAGAATCTAACTTTCCAATTGGCCTTTAATTTGTCTTTGATTTATCAATCAAGTAATTTAGTGGACACAGCTGACTTCCCTGCCTATATATTTAACATTAGCTTGGGCTGTGCATTGCACTGGGTTGTGCCTTGCCTGGGCAGTGTGCATTGTTGCAACAACATATGTTCACATTTTTGAAGTGAGCATTTTATAAGTGAGGCCTTAAGAAAATAATTATACAAGAATTATACAAGGATTGGGCAATGGGCAAGACACAAGGCAAGTACTTTTGTAATATTATGTTTTATGTACCTCATTGTTTCCTTATGCAATTGCTGCTGTAATACTGTGTCTTATGTGTTTATTTGGTTCCCACTTTTGTAAAAATGCTCAATATATTCATATTCCGTTTTGCTACCTCTTGTCTCTATAACAAACTACATGATTCAATTACTCCTTCTCCCTCTCCACCTGCACTGTTCATTAGCCCATCTCTCTTAAACTCACCTTACTATTGTACTCATGAACTTTACCTATTCCTAAACACTCTCTCTCCCCCCTGCACCTCATCTCAAAAACAGTTTAATTACTGCAAATCTTTATCTTATCTTATGTCACTCTCCCACTTGCTTTTACTAACTGCTGGTGACATCTCCCCTAATCCTGGTCCCCAACAACTTCCTAGCCGTGCACATCCATGTGTACCGTTCCATAGACTCAGAAAACAAAACTACTCACATTCCTCTTGCATCTAAAGCCACAACCCCTTTCACTTGTGAACTCTGGAACTCTCGCTCTGTTTGCAACAAGCTCACTTCTATACATGACCTCTTTATCTCCCACTCACTCAACCTTCTGGCCCTAACAGAAACCTGGCTCTCTCCCCTAGACACAACATCCACTGCTGCTCTGTCACATGGGGTCTCCACTTCAGCCACATTTCAGCCACACTCTCGTTGCACCTTTCAACAAATACAACCCATCTCTTCCCTCACATTATCCTCATTCGAAACCCACATGATTTGCTTATTCTCTCCACTCTCTATACGTGTTGCAGTCATATACCGATGCTCCCATACTGCTGAGCGGCACTGGAGAAAATCTCGGAGTTCAGCTGATTTTCTTCATTACAAATTCATCTTGAACTCCTATTATTCTGCCCTCAATATTTTTAAACAACATTACTTCTCTACTCTTTCTTCAAACCCAAAACATCTATTCTCCACTTTCTATACTCTTCTCCGCCCACCCCCACCTCCTAATACAACTTCTCTGTCAGCTCAAGACTTTGCCAGCCACTTCAATAACAAAATCCACTCCATCAGAAATGAAATCAGCTCTCAACATACTTCCATTCTCTCATCCCTTCAAACGCTCGCAATCAACCACAACCCACATAGCCATAAATTTAGCTCTTTCTCCCCTGTTACTGAGGAAGAAGTTTTGGCACTTATACTGCGCTCTCATCTCACTACCTGTCCCCTTGACCCTATCTCCTCCCAGCTACTCCCTCCCTCTCTTCTACCCTTACCCCTATACTAACACATATTTTCAACCTCTCCCTCAGCATGGGTATATTTACCTCATCTCTGAAACATGCACTGGTCACACCTATCCTCAAAAAACCTTCCCTTGATTAAACCTCCCCATTCAACTACTGACCTATTTCCCTCCTCCCTCTTGCCTCAAAGCTTCTCGAAAAGCTAGTATATGCACACCAATCCCATTTCTTTGCATTAAACTCCCTCCTTGACCCACAGCAATCTGGATTTTGTCCCCATCACTCCACAGACACAGCAATTGTTAAGGTTACCAACAACCTACTTACAACAAAATCAAAAGGCCACTTCTCTCTGCTTATCGCCCTTGATCTGTCCGCAGCCTTTGATACTGTTGACCACCCTCTTTTGCTCCAAACCCTCCAATCCTTTGTAAATTCTGACAAAGCCCTCTCGTGGTTCTCTTCCTACCTGTCAGACCGTACCTCTAGTGTAGCCTTCTCTGGGTCCTCCTCTGCCCCGTCACCACTTTCTGTCGGGGTACCGCAAGGCTGTGTCCTCAGTCCCCTTCTCTTCTCAATCCATACATCATCATTAGGTTCCCTAATTAAGTCCCATGGTTTCCAATATCATTTGTATGCCAACGACACCCAATTTTACTTCTCTGCACCAGACCTATCTCCTTCCTTGCTAACCCATGTCACTAAATATATGATGTAGGTGGCAAAAAAACTGCTGTTCCTGAATAATATGTGTATTAAAAAACTTGCAATGGGTAAGGAAGAGAGTATGTATCATAAATAACACCTAAAACCTCTACTAAAATTCCAAAATGACGTTTATTCACAATTACTTGCATGCATCTTAACACGCTTAAAATTAATTGTTTAACTAGACAGTAATAAAACTATATTTATTAACTTTCACAATTTTTTTAATTTTTTTTTTAAATATTCTATAAAATAAGTTATCTACTGCTTATGGTCTTAACTTTCCACAATGACTGTCTACACACACTGATCAATGTTTCCTATGCAATGGGTATATATATTAACACTCCTATTCTTAAGCATGCATTGTATCTATTGATTGTGATTCCTTAGCGCTTTAAAACCACTTTAAAAAGCAGTTGAAAATGCTGATGTAAAAATATATGTACAATGTCTCACATAGAAACTTTATGAATGAATAGTTTGTATGCGGAGCTTATGGGCTGTGGGCTGATATTTAGCGATTTCCGCTGGTTCATATGTTTTCCACTGATTTAATTGATATAGTGTTTCAGATATGATAGGTCTTTCAGTTAAAGTCTATGTACCTCTATCTTTGTGTGGGTTTCTGTATCAGATCTCTTGGGTCCTAAAAACAGTGCACTGTTTTACCTACCTGTAGTATCCGCTCTTCCAATGGTTGCGTTTACACGTCTTATATTGTCTCCAATAGCGATCCTCCCCTTGTTACCGGGTATTCACTCAGCGATAGGTCCTCCTAATCAACTGAGTGTATCCACCACTGTGTATTGCGGTATTAAGCCTCCGGTAAGGGTGGTTCTCTAATTCCGGGTGAAAGAATACTTGAACTTTCTTGTAGCTTCGGTAAAGTGTCCTTACGTGTGGCCAGCAATCTGCCGGTGTGTGGATCAGGTTTCTACGCATTTCGGCTTGGCAGCCTTTGTCAAGATACCTGATGTCATCGATTTTCTCCCTTATATAGCCCTTCTTGTTACGCTCATCAACATAAGCTCTCTCATTACTTGGCAATCCTGTTTCTTGTTTTTCCGTTACTCTGTTGCAATTTAGTGTAAATATTTTTTCTCTTTATAGTCTGTGTTTACATAGCCCCTAAGTATTCATCATCTCTTTGAGCTTTGCAGTAGATAATGTAAAGTTATGCCAATATTACACTGTTTCTTGCATAAATAAATAAATACTCATAGATATTCATAACATATAAAATATAAGTTCTCCTTATGGTATTTTATTCACAAGTATTTTCTTATATATTTGTTTATGTGTATATGTTAAATGTTTTATTTTCAAAATTCTATAGATACCTACGTAAGGTTTTCTTGTGTGCAATTTTATAATGTTAACTTGACTTCATAAAGCTAGGTCATATGATATGTAATATTGTTTCCTGCACATATTGAATGTTCATTTTATATTTGTAGTAATAATTCCCTCTACTGGCTGAATTTAGACCCTTGGATGATCTCTTAAATAAATTATGTTACGCTGATAACGCTCTATATGAATTTGTCTTTGAAAAATTATTTTTCGGAATATTTGATATTAAAGTATTCACCTTTCTATAGTGAACTATTTGATTTACAGTACTTTTTGATTTACAGTACTTTCTCCTACATATATTTGATGTCTATCTAAGACAATTCCTTATACTATTTCTTCTTAACCTAATTAAAATATATACATTATACCTTTTTTATTAAATCTGTATTATGTAATCAGGACTTTGGTTTCCCTTTATTCTATAATCCTATAATTAATACTAGTCTTTGTTTTATGCCATATATTATCAATATTAGGTTACTGTTAGTTAACCCAATCTGTTTATTTTTATTTTTATTATCAAATGCTGAGATATTAGAGTGTTAAATTATAGAATTTAGGTCCATTTCACTATTTAGGCCATGTCATTAACTGTCTTTCTCACATCTCTTCCTGAATGTCCTCCCACTACCTCAAGCTAAATCTCTCCAAAACTGAGCTCCTTTTTTCCAACCCCAATCTCTCTATTACTGTCGAGAATTCCATCATTACTCCTACCATGCATGCCCTATGTCTTGGGGTCACATTTTACTCAGATCTTTCTTTCACTCCTCACATTCAGTCCTTGGCTAACGCCTGCTGCTTCCACCTTAAAAACATCTCTAAAATTAGACATTTCCTTACACAAGACACAACTAAGATTTTAATCCACTCTCTCATCCTCTCCCATCTCGATTACTGCAACTCTGTCCTCTCTGGTCTCCCCAGCTGCCACCTAGCTCCTTTACAATCCATAATGAATGCCTCTACCAGGCTCATCTTCCTTACATGTCGCTCTTCATCTGCTGCACCTCTCTGCCAATCCCTTCACTGGCTTCCTCTTGCCTCTAAGATTAAACACAAAATTCTTACTCTGACATACAAAGCCCTCAACTGCCCTGCTCCCCCCTATATCTCAGACCGTGGCCCCTAGTTATCAAGCTGTCAACCTCAAATACGCTGGAATTCCGCAGCGTATTTGTGGCGAGGCTGATTCGCCTTAGTTATCAAGCCCTGCTGCCCGGCAAAAGTAGAATTTTGTGACGAATGCTTCGATCCGCCGGACTCAGTCCGACACAGATCGATTCTTACGTCACTCCAGATGTTCCCCACACAAGTTCAGCACAATCTGACTACTTTTGCTAGTTATCAAAAGACTACCAGGTACGCTCGGCACTTTTCCGGCCCTGGAGGCGGCGGATCCCATAGGAACAATGGGAGTCTGACCATAGCGAAAGTTCATGTTCGCTGCTGCCCGACATCCCATTGATTCCTATGGGAGATGTCTGCACCTAACACCCTACCATGTACCCCGAGTCTAAACACCCCTAATCTGTCCCCCCCTACACCGCCGCAACTAAATAAATGTATTATCCCGTAAACCACCACTCCCGGAGCCCACCGCCACTCTAATAAACTGATTAACCCCTAAACCACCGCTCCCGGACCCCGCTGCAACTATAATAAATGTATTAACCCCTAAACCACCGCTCCCGGAGCCCACCACCACCTACATTATACCTAGTAACCCCTATCCTGCCCCCCCCTATACCGCCACCACCTATAATAAATTTATGAACCCCTATCCTGCCGATCCCGGACCCCGCCGCAACTAAATAAATTGTTTAACCCCTAAACCGCTGCTCCCGGACCCCGTCGCCACCTATATTAAACTTATTAACACCTAATCTACCCCCCCTACACCGTCGCCACCTATAATAAATTTATTAACCCCTATCCTGCCCCCCCTACACCGTCGCCACCTATAATAAATTTATTAACCCCTATCCTGCCCTCCCTACACCGTCGCCACTATAATAAAATTATTAACCCCTAAACCTAAGTCTAACCCTAACCCTAACACCCCCCTAACTTAAATATTAATTAAATACATCTAAATAAATATAATTCTTATTAACTAAATTAATCCTATTTAAAACTAAATACTTACCTATAAAATAAACCCTAATATAGCTACAATATACAATAACTAATAATTATATTGTAGCTATTTTAGGATTTATTTTTATTTTACAGGCAAATTTCAATTTATTTTAACTAGGTACAATAGCTATTAAATAGTTAATAACTATTTAATAACTACCTAGCTAAAAGAAATACAAAATTACCTGTAAAATAAATCCTAACCTAAGTTACAATTACACCTAACACTACACTATCATTAACTAAATTATTCCTATTTAAAACTAAATACTTACCTGTAAAATAAACCCTAAGATAGAGACATACAAGACATTGTAGCTATTTTAGGATGTATATTTATTTTACAGGTAACTTTGTATTTATTTTAGCTAGTTAGAATAGTTATTAAATAGTTATTAAATATTTAATAACTACCTAGCTAAAAGAAATACAAAATTACCTGTAAAATAAATCCTAACCTAAGTTACAATTAAACCTAACACTACACTATCATTACATTAATTAAATTAATTAGTCACAAATAACTACAATTAAATACAATTAAATAAACTAACTAAAGTACAAAAAATAAAAAAAACTAAGTTACAAAAAATAAAAATAAATATTAAAAAATATTACAAAAATTTTAAGCTATTTACACCTAATCTAAGCCCCCTAATAAAATAACAAAGCCCCCCAAAATAAAAAAATGCCCTACCCTATTCTAAATTACTAAAGTTAACAGCTCTATTACCTTACCAGCCCTTAAAAGGGCCTTTTGCGGGGCATGCCCCAATGTATTCAGCTCTTTTGCCTGTAAAAAAAAATTACAACCCCCCCAACATTAAAACCCACCACCCACACACCCCTACTCTAACCCAAACCCCCTTAAATAAACCTAACACTACCCCCCTGAAGATCATCCAACCTTTAGCCGTCTTCAGCCAGCCAACCACCGATGGAACAGAAGAGGACATCCGCAGTGGCCGAAGTCATCATCCAATGGGCGCTGAAGAAGTCTTCCATCCGATTGAAGTCATCATCATCCAAGGGGCGCTGAAGAGGTCTTCCATCCGATTGAAGTCTTCATCCAGGCGGCGTCTTCAATCTTCATCCATCCGGAGCGGAGCGGAGCCATCTTCAGACGAGCCGACGCGGAGCCATCTTCTTCCACCGATGACTTTCCGATGAATGACGGTTCCTTTAAGTGATGTCATCCAAGATGGCATCCCTCGAATTCCGATTGGCTGATAGGATTGGATTGGCTGTTCCGATCAGCCAATAGAATGCAAGCTCAATCTGATTGGCTGATTGGATCAGCCAATCGGATTGAACTTGAATCTGATTGGCTGATTCAATCAGCCAATCAGATTTTTCCTACCTTAATTCCGATTGGCTGATAGAATCCTATCAGCCAATCGGAATTCGAGGGATGCCATCTTGGATGACGTCACTTAAAGGAACCGTCATTCGTCGGGAAGTCGTCTCCACAGAGACAGCAATTGTTAAGGTTACCAACAACCTACTTACAATAAAATCAAAAGGCCACTTCTCTCTGCTTATCGCCCTTGATCTGTCCGCAGCCTTTGATACTGTTGACCACCCTCTTTTGCTCCAAACCCTCCAATCCTTTGTAAATTCTGACAAAGCCCTCTTGTGGTTCTCTTCCTACCTGTCAGACCGTACCTCTAGTGTAGCCTTCTCTGGGTCCTCCTCTGCCCCGTCACCACTTTCTGTCGGGGTACCGCAAGGCTGTGTCCTCAGTCCCCTTCTCTTCTCAATCCATACATCATCATTAGGTTCCCTAATTAAGTCCCATGGTTTCCAATATCATTTGTATGCCAACGACACCCAATTTTACTTCTCTGCACCAGACCTATCTCCTTCCTTGCTAACCCATGTCACTAAATATATGATGTAGGTGGCAAAAAAACTGCTGTTCCTGAATAATATGTGTATTAAAAAACTTACAATGGGTAAGGAAGAGAGTATGTATCATAAATAACACCTAAAACCTCTGCTAAAATTCCAAAATGACGTTTATTCACAATTACTTGCATGCATCTTAACACGCTTAAAATTAATTGTTTAACTAGACAGTAATAAAACTATATTTATTAACTTTCACAATTTTTTAAATTTTTTTTTTAAATATTCTATAAATAAGTTATCTACTGCTTATGGTCTTAACTTTCCACAATGACTGTCTACACACACTGATCAATGTTTCCTATGCAATGGGTATATATATTAACACTCCTATTCTTAAGCATGCATTGTATCTATTGATTGTGATTCCTTAGCGCTTTAAAACCACTTTAAAAAGCAGTTGAAAATGCTGATGTAAAAATATATGTACAATGTCTCACATAGAAACTTTATGAATGAATAGTTTGTATGCGGAGCTTATGGGCTGTGGGCTGATATTTAGCAATTTCCGCTGGTTCATATGTTTTCCACTGATTTAATTGATATAGTGTTTCAGATATGATAGGTCTTTCAGTTAAAGTCTATGTACCTCTATCTTTGTGTGGGTTTCTGTATCAGATCTCTTGGGTCCTAAAAACAGTGCACTGTTTTACCTACCTGTAGTATCCGCTCTTCCAATGGTTGCGTTTACACGTCTTATATTGTCTCCAATAGCGATCCTCCCCTTGTTACCGGGTATTCACTCAGCGATAGGTCCTCCTAATCAACTGAGTGTATCCACCACTGTGTATTGCGGTATTAAGCCTCCGGTAAGGGTGGTTCTCTAATTCCGGGTGAAAGAATACTTGAACTTTCTTGTAGCTTCGGTAAAGTGTCCTTACGTGTGGCCAGCAATCTGCCGGTGTGTGGATCAGGTTTCTACGCATTTCGGCTTGGCAGCCTTTGTCAAGATACCTGATGTCATCGATTTTCTCCCTTATATAGCCCTTCTTGTTACGCTCATCAACATAAGCTCTCTCATTACTTGGCAATCCTGTTTCTTGTTTTTCCGTTACTCTGTTGCAATTTAGTGTAAATATTTTTTCTCTTTATAGTCTGTGTTTACATAGCCCCTAAGTATTCATCATCTCTTTGAGCTTTGCAGTAGATAATGTAAAGTTATGCCAATATTACACTGTTTCTTGCATAAATAAATAAATAAATAAATACTCATAGATATTCATAACATATAAAATATAAGTTCTCCTTATGGTATTTTATTCACAAGTATTTTCTTATATATTTGTTTATGTGTATATGTTAAATGTTTTATTTTCAAAATTCTATAGATACCTACGTAAGGTTTTCTTGTGTGCAATTTTATAATGTTAACTTGACTTCATAAAGCTAGGTCATATGATATGTAATGTTGTTTCCTGCACATATTGAATGTTCATTTTATATTTGTAGTAATAATTCCCTCTACTGGCTGAATTTAGACCCTTGGATGATCTCTTAAATAAATTATGTTACGCTGATAACGCTCTATATGAATTTGTCTTTGAAAAATTATTTTTCGGAATATTTGATATTAAAGTATTCACCTTTCTATAGTGAACTATTTGATTTACAGTACTTTTTGATTTACAGTACTTTCTCCTACATATATTTGATGTCTATCTAAGACAATTCCTTATACTATTTCTTCTTAACCTAATTAAAATATATACATTATACCTTTTTTATTAAATCTGTATTATGTAATCGGGACTTTGGTTTCCCTTTATTCTATAATCCTATAATTAATACTAGTCTTTGTCTTATGCCATATATTATCAATATTAGGTTACTGTTAGTTAACCCAATCTGTTTATTTTTATTTTTATTATCAAATGCTGAGATATTAGAGTGTTAAATTATAGAATTTAGGTCCATTTCACTATTTAGGCCATGTCATTAACTGTCTTTCTCACATCTCTTCCTGGATGTCCTCCCACTACCTCAAGCTAAATCTCTCCAAAACTGAGCTCCTTTTTTCCAACCCCAATCTCTCTATTACTGTCGAGAATTCCATCATTACTCCTACCATGCATGCCCTATGTCTTGGGGTCACATTTTACTCAGATCTTTCTTTCACTCCTCACATTCAGTCCTTGGCTAACGCCTGCTGCTTCCACCTTAAAAACATCTCTAAAATTAGACATTTCCTTACACAAGACACAACTAAGATTTTAATCCACTCTCTCATCCTCTCCCATCTCGATTACTGCAACTCTGTCCTCTCTGGTCTCCCCAGCTGCCACCTAGCTCCTTTACAATCCATAATGAATGCCTCTACCAGGCTCATCTTCCTTACATGTCGCTCTTCATCTGCTGCACCTCTCTGCCAATCCCTTCACTGGCTTCCTCTTGCCTCTAAGATTAAACACAAAATTCTTACTCTGACATACAAAGCCCTCAACTGCCCTGCTCCCCCCTATATCTCAGACCGTGGCCCCTAGTTATCAAGCTGTCAACCTCAAATACGCTGGAATTCCGCAGCGTATTTGTGGCGAGGCTGATTCGCCTTAGTTATCAAGCCCTGCTGCCCGGCAAAAGTAGAATTTTGTGACGAATGCTTCGATCCGCCGGACTCAGTCCGACACAGATCGATTCTTACGTCACTCCAGATGTTCCCCACACAAGTTCGGCACAATCTGACTACTTTTGCTAGTTATCAAAAGACTACCAGGTACGCTCGGCACTTTTCCAGCCCTGGAGGCGGCGGATCCCATAGGAACAATGGGAGTCTGACCATAGCGAAAGTTCATGTTCGCTGCTGCCCGACATCCCATTGATTCCTATGGGAGATGTCTGCACCTAACACCCTACCATGTACCCCGAGTCTAAACACCCCTAATCTGTCCCCCCCTACACCGCCGCAACTAAATAAATGTATTATCCCGTAAACCGCCACTCCCGGAGCCCACCGCCACTCTAATAAACTGATTAACCCCTAAACCACCGCTCCCGGACCCCGCCGCAACTATAATAAATGTATTAACCCCTAAACCACCGCTCCCGGAGCCCACCACCACCTACATTATACCTAGTAACCCCTATCCTGCCCCCCCCTATACCGCCGCCACCTATAATAAATTTATGAACCCCTATCCTGCCGATCCCGGACCCCGCCGCAACTAAATAAATTGTTTAACCCCTAAACCGCTGCTCCCGGACCCCGCCGCCACCTATATTAAACTTATTAACACCTAATCTACCCCCCCCTACACCGTCGCCACCTATAATAAATTTATTAACCCCTATCCTGCCCCCCCTACACCGTCGCCACCTATAATAAATTTATTAACCCCTATCCTGCCCTCCCTACACCGTCGCCACTATAATAAAATTATTAACCCCTAAACCTAAGTCTAACCCTAACCCTAACACCCCCTAACTTAAATATTAATTAAATACATCTAAATAAATATAATTCTTATTAACTAAATTAATCCTATTTAAAACTAAATACTTACCTATAAAATAAACCCTAATATAGCTACAATATACAATAACTAATAATTATATTGTAGCTATTTTAGGATTTATTTTTATTTTACAGGCAAATTTCAATTTATTTTAACTAGGTACAATAGCTATTAAATAGTTAATAACTATTTAATAACTACCTAGCTAAAAGAAATACAAAATTACCTGTAAAATAAATCCTAACCTAAGTTACAATTACACCTAACACTACACTATCATTAACTAAATTATTCCTATTTAAAACTAAATACTTACCTGTAAAATAAACCCTAAGATAGAGACATACAAGACATTGTAGCTATTTTAGGATGTATATTTATTTTACAGGTAACTTTGTATTTATTTTAGCTAGTTAGAATAGTTATTAAATAGTTATTAAATATTTAATAACTACCTAGCTAAAAGAAATACAAAATTACCTGTAAAATAAATCCTAACCTAAGTTACAATTAAACCTAACACTACACTATCATTACATTAATTAAATTAATTAGTCACAAATAACTACAATTAAATACAATTAAATAAACTAACTAAAGTACAAAAAATAAAAAAAACTAAGTTACAAAAAATAAAAATAAATATTAAAAAATATTACAAAAATTTTAAGCTATTTACACCTAATCTAAGCCCCCTAATAAAATAACAAAGCCCCCCAAAATAAAAAAATGCCCTACCCTATTCTAAATTACTAAAGTTAACAGCTCTATTACCTTACCAGCCCTTAAAAGGGCCTTTTGCGGGGCATGCCCCAATGTATTCAGCTCTTTTGCCTGTAAAAAAAAATTACAACCCCCCCAACATTAAAACCCACCACCCACACACCCCTACTCTAACCCAAACCCCCTTAAATAAACCTAACACTACCCCCCTGAAGATCATCCAACCTTTAGCCGTCTTCAGCCAGCCAACCACCGATGGAACAGAAGAGGACATCCACAGTGGCCGAAGTCATCATCCAATGGGCGCTGAAGAAGTCTTCCATCCGATTGAAGTCATCATCATCCAAGGGGCGCTGAAGAGGTCTTCCATCCGATTGAAGTCTTCATCCAGGCGGCGTCTTCAATCTTCATCCATCCGGAGCGGAGCGGAGCCATCTTCAGACGAGCCGACGCGGAGCCATCTTCTTCCACCGATGACTTTCCGATGAATGACGGTTCCTTTAAGTGATGTCATCCAAGATGGCATCCCTCGAATTCCGATTGGCTGATAGGATTGGATTGGCTGTTCCGATCAGCCAATAGAATGCAAGCTCAATCTGATTGGCTGATTGGATCAGCCAATCGGATTGAACTTGAATCTGATTGGCTGATTCAATCAGCCAATCAGATTTTTCCTACCTTAATTCCGATTGGCTGATAGAATCCTATCAGCCAATCGGAATTCGAGGGATGCCATCTTGGATGACGTCACTTAAAGGAACCGTCATTCGTCGGGAAGTCGTCGGTGGAAGAAGATGGCTCCGCGTCGGCTTGTCTGAAGATGGCTCCGCTCCGCTCCGGATGGATGAAGACGCCGCCTGGATGAAGACTTCAATCGGATGGAAGACCTCTTCAGCGCCCCTTGGATGATGACTTCAATCGGTTGGAAGACTTCTTCAGCGCCCCTTGGATGATGACTTTGGCCGCTGCGGATGTCCTCTTCTGTTCCATCGGTGGTCGGCTGGCTGAAGATGGATAAAGGTAGGATGATCTTCAGGGGGGTAGTGTTAGGTTTATTTAAGGGGGTTTGGGTTAGAGTAGGGGTGTGTGGGTGGTGGGTTTTAATGTTGGGGGGGTTGTAATATTTTTTTACAGGAAAAAGAGCTGATTTCTTTGGGGCATGCCCCGCAAAAGGCCCTTTTAAGGGCTGGTAAGGTAATAGAGTTGTTAACTTTTTAATGTAGAATAGAGTAGGGCATTTTTTATATTTTAGTGGGCTTTGTTATTTTATTACGGGGCTTAGATTAGGTGTAAGTAACTTAAAATTGTTGTAATATTTTTTAAATGTTTGTAACTTATTTTTTTTTTACTTTTTGTAACTTAGTTTTTTTTATTTTTTGTACTTTAGTTAGTTTATTTAATTGTATTTAATTGTAGGTATTTGTAGTTAATTAATTTAATTTATTTAATGATAGTGTAGTGTTAGGTTTAATTGTAACTTAGGTTAGGATTTATTTTACAGGTAATTTTGTATTTCTTTTAGCTAGGTAGATATTAAATAGTTAATAACTATTTAATAACTATTCTAACTAGCTAAAATAAATAGAAAGTTACCTGTAAAATAAATATAAATCCTAAAATAGCTACAATGTAATTATTAATTACATTGTAGCTATCTTGGGGTTTATTTTACAGGTAAGTATTTAGTTTTAAATAGGAGTAATTTATTTAATGATAGTGTATTGTTAGGTGTAATTGTAACTTAGGTTAGTTTTTATTTTACACTTAAATTTCTCTTTATTTTAGCTAGGTAGCTATTAAATAGTTATTAACTATTTAATAGCTATTGTACCTAGTTAAAATAAATTGAAATTTACCTGTAAAATAAAAATAAATCCTAAGATAGATACAATATAATTATTATTTATATTGTAGCTATATTAGGGTTTATTTTAAAGGTAAGTATTTAGTTTTAAATAGGATTAATTTAGTTAATAATAGTTATAATATTTAGATATATTTAATTAATATTTAAGTTAGGTGGGTGTTAGGGTTAGGGTTAGACTTAGGTTTAGGGGTTAACATATTTATTATAGTTGCGGCGGTGTAGGGGGGGCAGGATAGGGGTTAATAAATTTATTATAGGTGGCGGCGGTGTAGGGGGGGCAGGATAGGGGTTAATAAATTTATTATAGGTGGCGACGGTGTAGGGGGGGCAGATTAGGGGTTAATAAGTTTAATATAGGTGGCGGCGGGGTCCGGGAGCGGCGGTTTAGGGGTTAAACAATTTATTTAGTTGCGGCGGGGTCCGGGATTGGCAGGATAGGGGTTAATAAATTTATTATAGGTGGCGGCGGTATAGGGAGGGCAGGATAGGGGTTACTAGGTATAATGTAGGTGGCGGTGGGCTCCGGGAGCGGCGGTTTAGAGGTTAATACATTTATTATAGTTGCGGCGGGGTCTAGGAGCGGTGGTTTAGGGGTTAATAACTTTATTTAGTTGCGGGGGGCTCTGGGGGCGCCGGTATAGGGGGTAGAACAGTGTAGTTTAGTGTGAGTGCTTAGTGACAGGGGTATCAATAAAGCTGGGGAAAAGCCGAAGAGCAGCGAGATCGGATGAGTGATAACTATCACAGTCCGCTGCTCATCGCCCCGTACTTGGTGCGTGGCTTTTTGACAGCTTTATTGATAACTTTGGCGAGATTATTCAGGTCCGCGGCGGCGATGATAGGCGAGCTTAGGCGGGCGTATTGGGCCGGCGAAGGCAGGTAAGTAGACACGTTGATAACTAGGCCTCCTTGTCTCCAGACACTCCCTCCCGTCCCCTTCACTCTGCTAATGACCTTTTACTCTCCTCCTCTCTTTTTACCTCCTCACACTCCCGTTTACAGGACTTCTCCTCACACTCCCGTTTACAGGACTTCTCTAGACTGGCTCCCATCTTGTGGAACTCTGTGCCTCTCTCCACAAGACTCTCCCCTAGTTTTTAACAGCTTCAAGCGCTCCCTAAAGACTGTTCAGGGATGCATACAACCTACACTAATGTTTCTTTATACCAGTTCCTCTCCTCCATTGCTATCCCCTGAACCCCCTTAGCATGTACGCCTAAGAGTCATGCCGTTTGTAGATCACCTTCTTAAGAGCTGACTACAACAGTGCGACTGTTGGCAGGGCCCTCTATCCGTTTGATCCCTATAAATGTTTTGTTGTACTCCACATTTGTTTATAGCGCTGCTAGTTTAGTGTGAGTGCTTAGTGACAGGGGTATCAATAAAGCTGGGGAAAAGCAAAAGAGCAGCGAGATCGGATGAGTGATAACTATCACAGTCCGCTGCTCATCGCCCCGTACTTGGTGCGCGGCTTTTTGACAGCTTTATTGATAACTTTGGCGAGATTATTCAGGTCCGCGGCGGCGATGGTAGGCGAGCTTAGGCGGGCATATTGGGCCGGCGAAGGCAGGTAAGTAGACACGTTGATAACTAGGCCTCCTTGTCTCCAGACACTCCCTCCCGTCCCCTTCACTCTGCTAATGACCTTTTACTCTCCTCCTCTCTTTTTACCTCCTCACACTCCCGTTTACAGGACTTCTCCTCACACTCCCGTTTACAGGACTTCTCTAGACTGGCTCCCATCTTGTGGAACTCTGTGCCTCTCTCCACAAGACTCTCCCCTAGTTTTTAACAGCTTCAAGCGCTCCCTAAAGACTGTTCAGGGATGCATACAACCTACACTAATGTTTCTTTATACCAGTTCCTCTCCTCCATTGCTATCCTCTGAACCCCCTTAGCATGTACGCCTAAGAGTCATGCTGTTTGTAGATCATCTTCTTAAGAGCTGACTACAACAGTGCGACTGTTGGCAGGGCCCTCTACCCGTTTGATCCCTATAAATCTATAAATGTTTTGTTGTACTCCACATTTGTTTATAGCGCTGCGGAATCTGTTGGCGCTCTACAAATAACCGATAATATATATATATATATATATATATATATATATATATATGTACATTGGCGTCCTTTGAAGTCAAATACCTGGAAACATGACAAATCATTTGTATTCACTATTAATATTAAATAATGTGTTGAAGGACATTGGAATGTGAAATATTTAGCGCACTTGAATAAATGCAGGGACGTGTTAGCACCTGTTTATGGTTGGGTTTTTTTTTTTTTTTTGCATTTTTCATGCTATAAGTCTATTGGAGAAGACGTTAATTCAGTCACAATATTTTTTTTAGTGTGCGTCGTGTTTTCGCTTACGCACAAACCTTTTACTTTCAACTTATAATACGAACGCAACCTGGCGCGCACAAAATGCCTCCATCTAGCACTTTACACTTGAGCGGGAGCTCTAAATTGTGCTCAACTTGTAATCTTGCCCAGAATTTTTGAACTAATATGCAAAAAATAACATAATATTAAACTGTAGTGTCAAGCGTTTCAAATACTGCAGGCCTCCTTATTACTTACTCTTGACATTGAAAATACTTTTATGAATGCATTATTAAAATTAACTATATGTTCATTTGTTTATATTGTCTCTGGGCTTTTTATTACACAGGGGACGCTCAGTCTGGGGGGAATATTTTTATTATGTGAATTTTTTTTTTTGGCTGGTTTTCTATAGCCCATTTACCCAAGCAGCCCAATATGTGGTGCTGACTTCCAGGTAGAACCTATATTTTATTTTGTCAAAACCCGATGACAAGATTAGAGATCTCTCAACTGTGAGAATTCTTACAAATGCTGAAACAACAAGATGTGAACTTTTAAACCAAAAATGTACAAGATTATTTTATTTTGGAGAATGATAACAAAGGGAGCTGAAAGAAATAATGTTATTTTTTGAAAGAGAAAAAATACTGTTAAAGGTGTTTTGTCAGCAATGTCACCAACTTTTAAAGAATGCAAAACTTCAGACTACCTGTTTTTGTTTTTTTTAATATTTGCTTTGGAAAACTCACTTTTGTTCTTTGTGGTCCTTCAAAATAAAATGCCTGAATTAAACAAGAGTCACTTTTTAAAGCGAAAAGTAACACCTCTCAGCAATTCTATGATAATCGCCCTGTTGTAACGCGAAACGCGTAAGAGGTGAGCCCCCTCCTTCGTGTACGATCCACTTTTAACGTGCTTAAAAAAAACCTGTCTTTTAACGTTGCTCTGTAGCAGATTTTTTTTCTGCTTCTTTCACTTTTTAAGGAGTCATGCAAAGTGTTTGATGCAAACTTCTGCACCCTAAATTTGTAAATCAGTGATACATTTAAGTTAATTAACACACCATGTCCCTTTAAATTGGTATTGTTCTTTAGCCCTTGGTTTGGCAATAATTAATTTCCATGTTGCTGTCTTGCAAAAAATTTAATTTATTTTTCCAAATAAAGATCTTAGTTAATAACCTTAGGAGTAGTGTATGAGTGTGTACGTTACAATTGTGAGGGAGGTGAGTTATGGTTATAAATAAAATGTGATATCAGTAGTATCTCTTCAGCCTCTTCTTCCTCTCTGAATCATGAACTTCCCCACCCTCCCTCTCTGGTGGTTGGCAAATTGAATAGGGCTTCCTTAAGGATGCTAGAGAATGAGGGTTGGATAGCAATTTTGACTCCCTAGGTCCCTTATGGTTTGGAGTTTTGGATGATGTCACCTCACCTGTACGGTACTTTGTGGCCTGTACAGTAGACCGAGAGGGGAGAGTGACAGCCATTAACAAGCGGGAGTGATGTCCCCAGGGGAAGTTTGTGTTTTAAATGAAATAGTGAATTAGGCAAATAGTGTCTAGATGACCTTTCTATAAATGTGCCACTGTATGTGTTACAAGAAAGCTATGATCCCAGTGAAGATCTAACAACTTCTATGCCATATACCTAAATTGTTATTTCCCACCTGGTGTAGTATTAAGAGAAAAAGGATAGTAAAAATTGCCATATGATCTGAGTTTTAGTTAGAAGCTTGAATAAACAATCATTAGTAACACCCTATTTTTCTCTTATTTACAAGGAAAGGATAGAAAATGTGCTATTAATGCAGCTGCAGCTGTCCATGAGCAGTATACACATAAAGAGGTACTGTAAGCAATGCATGTATTAACCCCTTAATGACCGTGATGTACCATGTACGTTGCTGGTCCTTAAGGGATTGTGTGGCTATAATAGGGCTGCTAAAATAGTGTGGTCTCACCGCTGGCAATGAGACAACCAGAGGCGAAACTACAGGGGTGCAGAGGGCGCAATTGCGACTGGGCCTCCAAGGGTGGGGGTCAAGCTTAAAAAACGTTGACCTGACAATTAAAAAACGTTGACCTGCCACTGCCTGCACTGATATCATGTGAGTGTGACATGATGCTTCACTAGTGTCTCTGACTACAGGGGTTAGTGTTTATGTTTTACTCATTGGTGTTTATGTGTGTGTGTGTGTGTATGTTTGTATGTATGCGACTGTGTGTGTATTTATGCATGTATGTGTGTGTGTGTATGTTTGTGGAACCAGCAAATTACAGACCTATATACAGTACGGGGGGCTGGACCATGTCACAGACTACTGTGGTCACTTTATAAAGTACTGGGGCGGGTAGGGTCAGGCCAGCCATCTCACCGGCAGATTACAGACTGTGTCACTGACTCACTATATACAGTACTGGTTGGTTAAACAGTGTCACTATGTACAGTCCCTGGTGTACATAGTGACACGTCCCTGGTCATTAAGAGGTTAAATATGTTTAACTGTCAATATGTTTCATTGTTACAATAAAAATGCATTAAGCAGTCGGTAATACTTGAAAAAATAATTGCAATATATATTTTTCGTCATTTGAAAAGGATTTTACCTTTTATTTTTTACTTTTAACTACATTTGTCCAGTGTCAATTATACTATATCTAGTACTGTACACAATCTGAATCTTTTTTTATCTTTACTTTGATTTAACATATTTGTTTTTTAAAGAGACATGAAACCTAACATTTTTTTTCATGATTCAGCTAGAGCTTGTGATTTAACAAAAAAAAACTTTCTAATTTACTTCTGTTATAAATTTTTCTTCTTTCTCTTGGTATATTTTGTTGAAAAGCAGGGACGTGAGGTTAGGAGCCGACCCATTTCTATAGCACTATGTTATGTTATCCATTAGCAAGACCACTAGAGGGCAGCACTATTAACTGTCATGTAGTGCTACAGATGCCTACCTAGGTATCTCTTCAACACAGAATATCAGGGGAACAAAGCAAATCTGATAACAGAAGTCAATTGGAAACTTTTCTTAAATGCTATGCTCTGTCTGATTTACAAAATATCATTTTTGGGTTTCATATCCCTTTAACTATAGGAGCACTGTTTAATATCCCTTTAGTTTAGCTCTAACTTTAAATAGATATTATTCTTATTTATTTATTTTCTTTTTATTCAGACACGGGAATTTCCAGCCTAATGACAATGTGTACGTATACTGCATTAAGAGCATGGGACGGATACTTTTATACCAGAAAGAAGCAATCAATACCACTACAAATCACCACATTTCAAGCTCTGTTAAGTAGATACAGCATTAGACATTGTTAATTTATCTCCATCTGGGGATGACATAACGACAGAGATGCCAATGGAAGATCTTCATCGGATACAGGAGTCTCTATTTAATGAGTCCCGGCCTTGGATTCTTTTCTAGCAGCCAGTAATTCGCCTTCCTTTGTTTTTTCTGTGTAACTAGACAGACCTAGGTATGATTAAGATGTATAGCCATGTTCTGAAAGAGATGCAATTCCCTCCAATTCACAAACTATATCAATAAACTAGATGCAATTAGAAAATGATTCTTACAAAACTATGAGATGAATAAAGAACATTATATATAGATATGCAGCAGAATTTTTGAGACAGTAAATATATTTGAATCACTCACAATCAGGCCATCTACACTGCATGCTAATTCCAAAGTCAGGGATGTATTACAGTTAACAGAATATAATGTATATGGATATATATATATATATATATATATATATATATATATACAGTATGTATATGTATATATATATATATATATATATATATATATATAATAGTAACCAAAACATGCAAGCTCATGCAATGTTCACTTACATTAAAGGAACAATTAACACTTTTATATTACAATATGTTCAGTTATGTGTAGCAAGAACACTTTGCAGTATACTTTACTTTGCCTCTTTTTCCTGTTATTTTTATTTTTGTAGTTTTTCCAATTCCTGTTAGAAGTGGAAGTGCAGGGGCCCGATCCGATATGCAGCGTCGCCCGCAAATGCCGGCGACGCTGAATTTTGCCGCCACCTATATTAACTACCCCCTAATGTGATCCCCCTACACCGTCGCCAACTATATTAAACTACCCCCTAAAGTGAGCCCCTTACACCGCCGCCATCTACCTTGAACTTGAATCTGATTAGCTGATTCAATCAGCCAATCAGATTTTTCTACCTTAATTCCGATTGGCTGATAGAATCCTATCCGCCAATCGGAATTCGACGGTGCCATCTTGGATGACGTCATTTAAAGGAACCTCATTCGTCGGGAAGTCGTCGTGCCAGATGGATTTGCTTGAAGACATCTCCGGATGGAAGAAGACTCTCTGCCGCTTGCTTGAAGACATCGCCCGGATGGAAGAAGACTTCTTTGCCGCTTGATTGAAGACATTGCCCGGATCGGATGAAGACTTCACTGCTGCTTGATTGAAGACATCGCCCGGATCGGATGAAGAGTTCTGCCGGGCTGGGTGAATACAAGGTAGGGAGATCTTCAGGGGGGTAGTGTTAGGTTTATTTAAGGGGGGTTTGGGTTAGATTAGGGGTATGTGGGTGGTGGGTCGTAATGTTGGGGGGTGGTATTGTGTTTTTTTTTTCAGGCAAAAGAGCAGTTTTCTTTGGGGCATGCCCAGCAAAAGGCCCTTTTAAGGGCTGGTAAGGTAAAAGAGCTAACTTTTTAAATTTAGAATAGGGTAGGGATTTTTTTTTATTTTGGGGGGCTTTATTATTTTAATAGGGGGCTTAGAATAGGTGTAATTAGCTTAAAAATCTTGTAATTTTTTTTATTTTTTGTAATTTAGTGTTTGTTTGTTTTTGTAATTTAGTTTAGTTTATTTAATTGTATTTTAGTTTAGATATTTGTAGTTTATTTAATTTATTGATAGTGTAGGTGTATCTGTAACTTAGGTTAGGATTTATTTTACAGGTAAATTGGTAATTATTTTAACTAGGTAGCTATTAAATAGTTATTAACTATTTAATAGCTATTGGACCTAGTTAAAATAAATACCAAGTTACCTGTAAAATAAATATAAACCCTAAAATAGCTACAATGTAATTATTAATTACATTGTAGTTATCTTAGGGTTTATTTTATAGGTAAGTATTTAGATTTAAATAGGAATATTTTAATTAATAATATTAATATTAGATTTATTTTAATAAGAGTTTAGTTAGGGATGTTAGATAGGGTTATTATACTTAATATATATATAATATAATAACAATATTAACTATATTAACCCTAATATAATTAGGGTTAATATAGTTAATATAGCTGGCGGCGGTGTAAGGGGATTAAATTAGGGGTTAATGTGTTTAATATAGGTGGCGGCGGTGTAGGGGGATTAGATTAGGGGTTAATACATTTAATATAGGTGGCGGCGGTGTAGGGGGATTAGATTAGATGCAAAAGAGCAGTTTACTTTGTGACAAAGCCCCGCCAAAAGCCCTTTTAAGAGCTGGTAAAAGAGCAGTTTTCTTTGGGGCATGCCCTGCAAAAAGCCCTTTTAAGGGCTGGCAATAGAGCAGTTTACTTTGGGGTAATGCCACGCAAAAAGCCCTTTTCAGGGCTATTTGTAGGGTTAGTCTTAGGTTTAGTGGTAGGGATAGTTTAGTATTTTAGGGGTTAAACAATTTAATATAGCTGGCGGCGGGGTAGGGGGATTAGATTAGGGGTTAATTAATTTAATATAGGTGGCGGCGGGGTAGGGGCATTAGATTAGGGGTAAATAATTTAATATAGGTGGCGGCGGGGTAGGGGGATTAAATTAGGGGTTATTCATTTTAAAATAGATGGCGGCGGGGTAGGGGCTCACTTTAGGGGGTAGGTAAGGTAGATGGCGGCGGGGTAGGGGCTCACATTAGGGGGTTATAGATTTAATATAGCTGGCGGCGGGGTCCGGGAGCGGCGGTTTAGGGGTTAATAACTTTTTTTATTGTTAGGCTAGTGAGGGGGGATAGCGGATAGAGGGTTAGACGTGTCGGGCTATGTTTGGGAGGCGTGTTAGACAGTACGGGTGATTTCATACTTTAGTCAGGTTTTGTAGGCGCCGGCAGTTTCTAAAGTGCCGTAAATCACTGGCGACTCCAGAAATTTGTACTTACGCAGATTTCTGGACATCACTGGTTTCTCAGACTTACGGCACTTTAGCATCTGACGGCGCCGTATATAGGATAGCTTGAGTTGCGAGCTGAAACTGCGGGCGGCGGGGGTTCCCTCGCTTGCGCCGCAAACTACGCTACATATCGGATCGCGCCCCAGGGGGTCGATCCGATATAAATCGTCGCCCGCAAAAGCCGGCGACGCCAATATTTGCGCGGATTTGGTATCACATATACGGCGTAACCTAGAAGTTACGCGCGTATATTTCTGCCGTCGCCCGCAGTTTTTTGGGCCATAGGCAGGTATACCAAACCCGCGCAGTTTGGTATCCAATATGCAGCGTAAGGACTTACGTGGCGAAAATGGAGAAAACTTACTCCATTTTCACCTCGCCACAAAAAGCAGCCGTAAGAAGCCTTACGCTGACTATTGGAGCCCCGTAACTCCCTAAACTAACTAGAAAATAAACCTAACACCTAACGCATGCGCAATGTCTATCTCCCTGTCAACCGCGATCTGCTAAAATAAACCTAACACCTAACGCATGCGCAATGTCTATCTCCCTGTCAACCGCGATCTGCTAAAATAAACCTAACACCTAACGCATGCGCAATGTCTATCTCCCTGTCAACCGCGATCCCCCCCCCCCGAAATCCCTAATAAAGTTATTACCCCCTAAACCGCCGCTCCCGGACCCCGCCGCCATCTACATAAACTAACCCCCTACTGTGAGCCTCTAAAACCGCCGCCATCTACCTTATCTATCCCCTAATCTGACCCCTTACACCGCCGCCACCTATATAAAAATTATTAACCCCTAATGTAAGCCCCTTACACCGCCGCCATCTCTATTAAAATGATTAACCCCTAATTTAATCTACCTACCCCGCCGCCAGCTATGTTATCTATATTAACCCTAAGTATATTATAGTTAATATAGGTATTACATTATATTTATTAACTATATTAACCCTAATTATATTAGGGTTAATATAGTTAATATAGTTACTATAGTATTTATATTAACTATATTAACTCTATCTAACCCTAACTAAATTTATATTAAATTAATCTAATTCATTTATAAACTAAAATATTCCTATTTAAATCTAAATACTTACCTATAAAATAAACCCTAAGATAGCTACAATATAATTAATAATTACATTGTAGCTATGTTAGGGTTAATATTTATTTTACAGGTAAATTGTTAATTATTTTAACTAGGTATAATAGATATTAAATAGTTATTAACTATTTAATATCTACCTAGTTAAAATAATTACCCAATTACCTGTAAAATAAATCCTAACCTAAGTTACAAATACACCTACACTATCAATAAATTTAATAAACTACAAACATCTATCTAAAAATACAATTAAATTAACTAAACTAAATTACAAAAAAAAACAAACACTAAATTACAAAAAATAAAAAAAAGATTACAAGATATTTAAGCTAATTACACCTATTCTAAGCCCCCTAATAAAATAATAAACCCCCAAAATAAAAAAAATTCCCTGCCCTATTCTAAATTTAACAAATTTCAAAGCTCTTTACCTTACCAGCCCTTAAAAGGGCCTTTTGTGGGGCATGCCCCAAAGAATTCAGCTCTTTTGCATACAACAAATACAATACCCCCCCCCCCCATTACAACCCACCACCCACATACCCCTATTCTAAACCCACCCAAACCCCCCTTAAAAAAGCCTAACACTACCCCCCTGAAGATCTCCCTACCTTGTCTTCACCACACCGGGCCGAACTCCTGATCCGATCCGGGCGATGTCATCCTCCAAGCGGCAAAGAAGAATTCTTCCTCCGGCGACGTCTTCCTCCAAGCGGCAGCAAAGTCTTCATTCTTCCGGCGGCATCTTCAATCTTCTTTCTTCGCTCCGCCGCCGCGGAGCATCCATCCCGGCCGACTGCTGAACTTGGAATGAGGTACCTTTAAATGACGTCATCCAAGATGGCGTCCGCCGAATTCCGATTGGCTGATAGGATTCTATCAGCCAATCGGAATTAAGTTAAAAAAATCTGATTGGCTGATTGAATCAGCCAATCAGATTCAAGTTCAATCCGATTGGCTGATCCAATCAGCCAATCAGATTGAGCTCGCATTCTATTGGCTGATCGGAACAGCCAATAGAATGCGAGCTCAATCTGATTGGCTGATTGGATCAGCCAATCGGATTGAACTTGAATCTGATTGGCTGATTCAATCAGCCAATCAGATTTTTTTAACTTAATTCCGATTGGCTGATAGAATCCTATCAGCCAATCGGAATTCTGCGGACGCCATCTTGGATGACGTCATTTAAAGGTACCTCATTCCAAGTTCAGCAGTTGGCCGGGATGGATGCTCCGCGGCGGCGGAGCGAAGAAAGAAGATTGAAGATGCCGCCGGAAGAATGAAGACTTTGCTGCCGCTTGGAGGAAGACGTCGCCGGAGGAAGAATTCTTCTTTGCCGCTTGGAGGATGACATCGCCCGGATCGGATCAGGAGTTCGGCCCGGTGTGGTGAAGACAAGGTAGGGAGATCTTCAGGGGGGTAGTGTTAGGCTTTTTTAAGGGGGGTTTGGGTGGATTTAGAATAGGGGTATGTGGGTGGTGGGTTGTAATGGGGGGGGGGGTATTGTATTTGTTGTATGCAAAAGAGCTGAATTCTTTGGGGCATGCCCCACAAAAGGCCCTTTTAAGGGCTGGTAAGGTAAAGAGCTTTGAAATTTGTTAAATTTAGAATAGGGCAGGGAATTTTTTTTTTATTTTGGGGGTTTATTATTTTATTAGGGGGCTTAGAATAGGTGTAATTAGCCTAAATATCTTGTAATCTTTTTTTTATTTTTTGTAATTTAGTGTTTTTTTTTTTTTTGTAATTTAGTTTAGTTAATTTAATTGTATTTTTAGATAGATGTTTGTAGTTTATTAAATTTATTGATAGTGTAGGTGTATTTGTAACTTAGGTTAGGATTTATTTTACAGGTAATTGGGTAATTATTTTAACTAGGTAGATATTAAATAGTTAATAACTATTTAATATCTATTATACCTAGTTAAAATAATTAACAATTTACCTGTAAAATAAATATTAACCCTAACATAGCTACAATGTAATTATTAATTATATTGTAGCTATCTTAGGGTTTATTTTATAGGTAAGTATTTAGATTTAAATAGGAATATTTTAGTTTATAAATGAATTAGATTAATTTAATATAAATTTAGTTAGGGTTAGATAGAGTTAATATAGTTAATATAAATACTATAGTAACTATATTAACAATATTAACCCTAATATAATTAGGGTTAATATAGTTAATATATATAATGTAATACCTATATTAACTATAATATACTTAGGGTTAATATAGATAACATAGCTGGCGGCGGGGTAGGTAGATTAAATTAGGGGTTAATCATTTTAATAGAGATGGCGGCGGTGTAAGGGGCTTACATTAGGGGTTAATAATTTTAATATAGATGGCGGCGGTGTTAGGGGCTCACTTTAGGGGGTTATAGATATAATATAGCTGGCGGCGGGGTACGGGAGCGGCGGTTTAGGGGTTAATAGCTTTTTTATTGTTAGGCTAGTGAGGGGGGATAGCGGATAGAGGGTTAGACAGTGCGGGCTATGTTAGGGAGGCGTGTTAGACAGTGCGGGCTATGTTAGGAAGGCGTGTTAGACAGTGCGGGCTATGTTAGGGAGGCGTGTTAGACAGTGCGGGTGTTTTAAACTTTAGTCAGGTTTTATAGGCGCCGGCAGTTTCTAACGTGGCGCAAGTCACTGGCGACGCCAGAAATTTGTACTTACGCAGATTTCTGGACATCGCTGGTTTGTGAGACTTACGGCACGTTAGCATCTGACGGCGACCTATATGGGATGGCTCGAGTTGCGAGCTGAAACTGCGGGCGACGCCGGTTCCCTCGCTTGCGCCGCAAACTGCGATCGATATCGGATCGCGCCCCAGATGTCAGTGCTATACTCCACACAGTCACTGGTTGCACACTACAGTGTCTCATTTATAGCTTTTCCTGATTGGCCATGGAAGTTTAGATAAAGGACACTACAACCTTACACATATTTTTCAATATATAAACAAGTAATTTTCAATATATAAAAAAGTAATACAATTTAAAAAAACACATCTGCACATTATTCCTGGGCTAATCTTTTCTTTAAATACATTATGTGTCATACATTATTATGTATAGTATTTATTTGGTATTTAATGTACCGTTAAAGGGACATTAAACACTAAACAAATGCTAGATAGAATGATTAATTCAAAGAAAAGATTAGTCATAAAATAACATATTGATGTATTTTTTAAACTTTCATTAGCTGTTTAAATATTGACAAAATAAGTTTAAATATAAATATATGCAGAATAACTGCTGGTGCAATGATAAATGCCGACAGTGTGTGCTGTTGCCATTTATCGATGTGCAGCGGACATGATACGCTATCGTATCATGTCGGCTCGCACTATGATAAATCTACCCCTTAGTGTCTATAAAACAATAGGAGCTGCCGTGTTGTAACTTAGGTTACCTTCTCTATATATATAGACAGCAGGCAGGCCAGCACTCACGGTTAACATTTCATCCACCCAGGGTGCTTCCATGGTATTGATAGTAGTAAAGAATAGGGATGCACTCGCCAAGATTTCCAAAGTTACCTTTAATGTAACGTTTCGGGGTGTTACCCCCTTCGTCAGACAATACAAAATAACAATACTGTTAATACTATTGTTATTTTGTATTGTCTGACGAAGGGGGGTAACAACCCGAATCGTTACATTAAAGGTAACTTTGGAAATCCTGGCGAGTGCATCCCCATTCTTTACTACTATATATATATATATATATATATATATATATATATATATATATATATATATATATATATATATATATATATATATATACTATATATATATATATATATATATACTGTATATACATATTATAATTTTATATTACCATCTAAAAGTGTTTAATGTCCCTTGAAGGAGATTATGTAAATGAAATGATTATACCTAGCCATTTTCCATATTACAACTGAACTATCAGAACTTTAGTGTTAATTCCATTATATAGAATGCGTTTGGAGGAGCTAAATGGATTCCATTGACAAGTGTAGTTTGCATTTATTTTTTATCAGGTATGAAAAAAACGATGATCAGCATAATTGTGAAGACTTAAAAGCTGTTAAAATTTCAAGCTGGGAAATTGACTGTACTTTGAAAAATGGCTATTTATTTTTGTTATGCCACAAACAGACAAGAAACAGAGAAACAATCAAGCTTAAAGGGACAGTTTAAAAATATAGATAATCCCTTTATTACCCATTTTGTAGTTTTGTATAACCAACACTGTTATGTCAATATACTTTTTATATGTGTCTAAACCTCTACAGACTGCCCCCTTATTGCAATTCGTTTGACAGACATGCATTTTAGACAATTGGTGCTGGTTCCTGCATATTGCCACAATGTTATCTATGTAGCACACATGCACTAGCACTGTCTGACTGTGAAAAGCTAATAAAATTCACTGAGATAAGAGGCGGCTTGCAGGAGCTGAGAAACAGGCCGATATTTCAAGGTCTAGAGGTTATAAAGTATGTCAATATAACAATGTTGGTTGTGAAAAGCTGAGGAATTGATAGTAAAGGCGTTATCAATCAAGTAGACTGTCCCTTTAACATTTAAAGTGTGTGCTCACAAGGTAGTCCCCACTCAGGGTCCAACCTCATTGCCAGCTGTAACTTTAAAGTGAAGGTCAATTTCAATAAATTAGTGCCCGGTTTTTAAAAAACCTATAAAAAACAAGCTCACTTTAATTCATCAAAATTGATATTTCACTTCTTCTTCAAAAACTTACCTTTTAATCCTGTCAGCCGCTCTAGCGATTCCCCCGGCCTTCAGAAGCCTCTTCATATGTCAGAAATGACAAATCCGGCTTCCTCCAATGACGGCTTGCCAACAGGGAATCATGGCCTTAGGCAAAACTGTGATTGGAGGAAGCAGGATTTGATATTTTGGACCCACAAAGAGGGCTTGCGAAGGGCGGAGGAAGCGCTGCAGCGGCTGTCAGGATTAAAAGGTAAGTTTTTGAAGAAAACAAGGGAAATGTCAATTTTGATGAATTAAAGTGCCCTTGTTTTTAATAGGATTATTAAACACTGGACACTAATTCATCGAAATTGACTTTAACTTTAACAAATAAAACATCTTGGCAATAATATTAGTATGATCCAGTTTAAATGGTCCAAGGTCAACATACTACAAAGCTAGTCAAGTCTCCTGTAGTCAACATAAAGATATAACTTAAAGGGACTTTAAGTTGAACTTAAAATGAAATCTTCATGGTTCAAACAGAACATGTAATTTTAAACAACATTCTAATTTATTCTAATTTTGTTAGTATATTTTGTTGAAAACATATCTAGGTAGGCACAGGAGCAGCAATGGACTACTGTGAACTTGCTGCTGATTTGTGGCTGCACATAAATGCCTCTTGTCATTGGCTCACCCAGTGTGATCAGCTAGCTCAAAGTAGTGCATTACCGCTCCTTCAACCAAGTACACCAAGATAATGAAGCAAAATTTGATAATACTAGTTATTTGGAAAGTAGTTTATAATTGTATTCACTATCTGAATCAAGAAACAAAAATGTTTGGTTTTTATGTATCCAATTTTTTTCTTTCATGATTAAAAAAGAACATGTAACAACTCTCAAATGTATTTCTATTATCTAATATGCTTCATTCTCTTGAAATCCTTTGTTGAAAAGCATAATGTATCTAAATATGCTCAGTAGCTGCTGATTGGTGGCTGCAAATAGATACCTCATTTTATTGGCTCACCCATGTGTATTGTTGTTTCTTCAACAAATTATATCTGAAGAACAAAGCAAATTAAATAATAAAAGTAAATTGTAATGTTATTAAAATTTGTATTCTCTATCTGAACCATGAAAGAAAAATGTTGGATTTCATGTCCCTTTAATGCAGTTTTGCCTGTATACGCCTCACAAGGGAAACACAACTGTATCATCTTAGTCACAGTAAGTAATGGCTACATATATGGATTTCTCTCTAATTTCTAAAATGATAAAACCCAGATAAATTATCATTTATAATGTTCACCCATAATATATTGCCAGTGAATTAATTTTAAGATAAGTGCAAACATTTTAGACGCAACAAACAATTTATTTAGAACCAATACGTTTTTAATAAAAAAAATCTGTGGTTTCCAATTTTAAAAACTTTATATTTTAGAGTATAGAATTCGATTTGGCTCTCCCATCTGGCCATTCACCGTTCCTGAACATAGCTAATCCGGAGAGGATCTTTCACCTTGTTATTTATTAGAGGCGCACTCTGAGACGAATGCAGAGCTGATGCGCATGCTCAAAAACCCTCCTCTCCAAACACAGAAGATCAAACTAAGGTAAAATATCTTCTTTTTTTACATAGAGATGTTCATGTCAGCTTTTTACAGTTATTCTGCATCACTTTCAAGTGATTTATCATATGGGTATTATGTCCCTTTAATGAACTTTGCAAACTGTCATGCAATAGTATGCTATTAACTTACATGACTGCTTAATGTGAACCTTTACAATTGTGGGATTATCATTTTTTTTTTAATAATAAAGTATGTGGTGTTATGTGTTATGATTTTTCCATGTTCTCTTGTTTAATTTCAGGAAATTTGATAAATTCTATCTTTCAGAAAATGAATATGTATTTCTTCTACATGGTTTACAGTAAATATTATCACGGAATAAACCATTTGAATGTGGGTGTAAAGATGACCACAAACATAGATTTCTAGTTAGTTAGTTAATTGCTTTTCTTCACTCTTGAAAGAAGATCTCTATGATTAAGTGTTGGGAAATATCAGATAACGTGATTAGTAAATTACCAGGAAACCTTCTTGCTTAGTCAAAACCAAAGTCCTCCAGAAGACTCCTCTTCTTCCGTCCCGACTACTGCAATCCAGATTAATGGTCTTTAACCTACGAGTTACTTGGAAAAACTTTTAAAGGAATACTTATATAGCACAAATTCCCAAATAAAGTGCATTTAAACATTCATTAGATTTTTTTTTCATTGGTAGTGTTAAGTGCTATCCCACAGATAATTGTCTGCAAACATTCATGTCCGGTTAGTTTACAAAAAAACAAAATAAATCAGTATAAATGTTTTCATGAAAAAATTTATATTTCATATAATATCATTTTGAATTACTTTTTCATAGAACTAGTCTGACCCTGCAATGGGCTGAGTTGATGCCTACATAATTCCTGATTATGCAAAAGATGGTGCTTAGAACTTCAAGAATGGTGCTTTGTTCAATGAGCAGGATATTTAATTGTTAACATCTACAATGTTCACTTTTTTATGTTTAAAACACACTCTATAGAAATATGCTTTCAGAGTTAAGATGGTGAAATCTTTTTTTTTCAAAAGTTTTTTGGTATTAATTTTACATTTTGGCCTCTAGTTATGAAGCCGTCTACTTACCTGCATTTGTCGGCCCCAATACGCTCGCCTAAGCTCGCCTCACATCGCCGCCGCGGACCTGAATACGCTCGCCAAAGTAATCAATAAATCTGTCAAAAAGCTGCGCACCAAGTACGGGGCAATGAGCAGCGGACTCTGATAGTTATCAATCATCAATCTCGCTGCTCTTCGGCTTTTTTACAGCTTTATTGATACCCCAGTCACTAAGCACTCACACTATACTATACTGTTCTACCCTCTATACCGCGCCCCAGGAGCCCCCCACAACTAAATAAAGTTATTAACCCCTAAACTGCCGCTCCTAGACCCCGTCGCAACTATAATAAATATATTAACCCCTAAACCACCGCTCCCGGACCCCGCCACAACTATAATAAATATGTTAACCCCTAAACCGCCGCTCCCAGACCCCGCCGCAACCTAAATAATACCTATTAAACCCTATCCTGCCCCACCTATAATAAATTTATTAACCCCTATCCTGCCCCCCCACACCACCGCCACTATAATAAAATTATTAACCCCTAAACCTAAGTCTAACACTAACCCTAACACCCCCCTAACTTAAATATTAATTAAATAAATCTAAATAATATTACTCTTATTAACTAAATTAATCCTATTTAAAACTAAATACCTATAAAATCAACCCTAATATAGCTACAATATAACTAATAGTTACATTGTAACTATTTTAGAATTTATTTTTATTTTACAGGCAACTTTGTATTTATTTTAACTAGGTACAATAGCTATTAAATAGTTATTAACTATTCAACAGCTACCTAGCTAAAATAAATACAAAATTACCTGTAAAATAAAAACTAACCTAAGCTACAATTACACCTAACACTACACTATCATTAAATAAATTATTCAAATTTAAAACTAAATACTTACCTGTAAAATAAACCCTAAGATAGCTACAATGTAATTAATAATTACATTGTAGCTATCTTAGGATTTATATTTATTTTACAGGCAACTTGGTATTTATTTTAACTAGGTACAATAGTTATTAAATAGTTATTAACTATTTAATAACTACCTAGCTAAAAGAAATACAAAATTACCTGTAAAATAAATCCTAACCTAAGTTACAATTAAACCTAACACTACACTATCATTAAATTAATTAAATAAATTAGCTACCAATACCTACAATTAAATACAATTAAATAAACTAAACTAAACTAAATTACCAAAAACAAACAAACACTAAATTACAGAAAATAAAAAAATATTACAAGAATTTTAAACTAATTACACCTAATCTAAGCCCCCTAATAAAATTAAAAAAAAACAAAATAATAAAAGTCCCTACCCTATTCTACATTACAAAGTAATCAGCTCTTTTACCAAAAATACAACCCCCCCAACATTAACACCCACCACCCACATACCCCTACTCTAACCCACCCAAACCCCCCTTAAATAAACCTAACACTACCCCCCTGAAGATTTCCCTACCTTGAGTCGTCTTCACCGAGCCGGGCCGAAGTCTTCACCCGATGGGGCAGAAGAGGACATCCAGACCGGCAGAAGTCTTCATCCTATCCGGGCAGAAGAGGACATCCGGACCGGCAGACATCTTCATCAAAGCGGCATCTTCTATCTTCATCCATCCGACGAGGAGCGGCTCCATCTTCAAGACCTCTGGTGCAGAACATCCTACCTGCACGACAACTACCCGACGAATGGCTGGTCCTTTAAATTACGTCATCCAAGATGGCGTCCCTCGAATTCCGATTGGCTGATAGTATTCTATCAGCCAATTGGAATTAAGGTAGGAAAAATCTGATTGGCTGATGCAATGAGCCAATCAGATTGAACTTCAATCCGATTGGCTTATCCAATGAGCCAATCAGATTGAACTTCAGTCTGATTGGCTGATTGCATCAGCCGATCAGATTTTTCCTACCTTAATTCCGATTGGCTGATAGAATTCTATCAGCCAATCGGAATTTGAGGGACGCCAACTTTGATGACGTCATTTAAAGGACCAGCCATTCATCAGGTAGTCGTCGTGCAGGAAGGATGTTCTGCGCCGGAGGTCTTGAAGATGGAGCCGCTCCTCGTCGGATGGATGAAGATAGAAGATGCTGCTTGGATGAAGATGTCTGCCGGTCCAGATGTCCTCTTTTGCCCGGATAGGATGAAGACTTCTGCCACTCTGGATGTCCTCTTCTGCCCCATCAGATGAAGACTTCGGCCCGGCTAGGTGAAGATGACTCAAGGTAGAGAGATCTTCAGGGGGGGGGGGTAGTGTTAGGTTTATTTAAGGGGGTTTGGGTGGGTTAGAGTAGGGATATGTGGGTGGTGGGTTTTAATGTTGGGGGGGTTGTATTTTTTTTCACAGGTAAAAGAGCTGATTACTTTGGGGCAATGCCCCGCAAAAAGCCCTTTTAAGGGCTGGTAAAAGAGCTGATTACTTTGTAACTAATGTAGAATAGGGTAGGGACTTTTATTATTTTGTTTTTTTTTTATTTTATTAGGGGGCTTAGATTAACTGTAATTAGTTTAAAATTCTTGTAATATTTTTTTGATTTTCTGTAATTTAGTGTTTGTTTTTTTGGTAATTTAGTTTAGTTTATTTAATTGTATTTAATTATAGGTATTGGTAGCTAATTTATTTAATTAATTTAATGATAGTGTAGTGTTAGGTTTAATTGTAACTTAGGTTAGAATTTATTTTACAGGTAATTTTGTATTTCTTTTAGCTAGGTAGTTATTAAATAGTTAATAACTATTTAATAGCTATTGTACCTAGTTAAAATAAATACAAAGTTGCCTGTAAAATAAAAATAAACCCTAAGCTAGCTACAATGTAACTATTAGTTATATTGTAGCTATCTTAGGGTTTATTTTACAGGTAAGTAGTTTTAAATAGGATTAATTTAGTTAATAATAGTAATTTAAATTTAGATTTATTAAAATAATATTTAAGTTAGGGGGGGTTAGGGTTAGTGTTAGACTTAGGTTTAGGGGTTAATAATTTTAATATAGGTGGCGGCGGTATAGGGGGGGGCAGGATAAGGGTTAATAACTTTGATATAGGTGGCGGCGGGGTCCGGGAGCGGCAGTTTAGGGGTTAAACAATTAATTTAGTTGCAGCAGGGTCCGGGATCCACAGGATAGGGGTTAATAAGTTTATGTAGGTGGCGGCGGTATAGGGGGCAGCAGATTAGGGGTTAATATGTATAATGTAGGTGGCGGCGGGGTCAGGGAGCGGCGGTTTAGGGGTTAACATGTGTATTATAGTTGCGGTGGGGTCCAGGAGCGGCGGTTTAGGGGTTAACATGTGTATTATAGTTGCGGCGGGGTCCAGGAGCGGCGGTTTAGAGGGTAATACATTTATTTAGTTGCGGCGGTGTAGGGGGGGCAGATTAGGGGTGTTTAGACTCGGGGTACATATTAGGGTGTTAGGTGCAGACTTTTACCATAGGAATCAATGGGAT